>NC_142211.1:17026204-17190047 GCF_049639895.1 Pseudopodoces humilis
CTGTGAGTAGTCACATTTTTGTTTATAGTCAAGTAATTCAAAATGAGTCAGTCACTTTCAGTCTAAACTTTTCCCAGAACATTACATTAAGTTCTTGTTAATTAAGATTTAGATCTATTACTTAATTAATTTCCAGGTTCGAGATTTCTACCTCAAAATCTTTCATGCTTTTCTAAAACTCCCAAATACTGTGAATCAAAAATATTTAAGATATTGATGTTAAAAAGAGTTCTGAGTCTTCTAGAAAGAGGAAAAAGGAAGATAATCTTGAAAATTACATGAAAAAACAGAAAGCAACCCATCTTTTTTTCAGAGACTCTTTTTCAAATTGTTTTAGTTTTTTATTCAGACTTGTTAAATTTTAATTTGATCTCTTCCATACATAGTATTGTGTGTTCATTGGTAGATTTTAGTCTACTTCAAAGACACTTTTATATGATGTAGCTGGCTTAGCAGATTAAGGAGTTCTACTTTCACTTGTAAAAGGCACTGTTTTCTGGTGTTTGGAAGAAAAATTATGAAATCATTCATCACTTACCATTTAATTGTGAGGTTAATATATATTTTTTAAACTTAAAGGGATTAGAAGCATTTTTTAAATGAGACAAATGTACTCATTTCTTTGGGGTTTTTTCCCCTATATAGTTTACCTCTGAGGATCCATTTTACCTACTTTGGAATGTTACTGTTGTGTCGGGCAATTGAAGAGATGGGACTCACTTCCATGCAAGAAGTCAATTTATTGATTATAGAGCTTAACATTTATACCTTTTCAGCTGTAGCTAGAAATAGCTCACTTGGTGAAGCAATAATCAGCATAACAACCATATCTATGTTTCTTAACAATATTGATTCACTGTATGGTAGCACAGACCTGTACAGGCACATACTGATCTTACATAAACTGAGGATATCAAGCATACCACTATCTTGTGCTTCCCTCTTCAGGGTACCACTTGCAAAGACCTTACTGCCTGCCAAGGTCTGCAGCCCGGCAGAGTTACCATGTCCACTTCTGCCATGAGTTTAGCAGTGCTCTCACTTCTGCTTTCTAGCTGTATTCCCACATCTCCCTCTTTCTTTTACACCAGTAAAATCTTTTTTGTGGACTTATCAATCAGTCTCTGAACACATTGCAAAACACATGGCAGACAAATCATCATAATCAGCACCATGGCTACAATGTAAATACCTGTTTTACCTAAATGCTAAAAGCCATCCATTAAGTCCCCATCCACCAAGTATATGTCCAAGCCCATCACTATCATCTACAACCCTTAGTTTGGTGACACTATCTCAAATGGCTCATATGCTAGTGTGAATAGACTGAGAATTGTCAGATAGGTTCATGCAGCATAAGCCTTCAAAGTCATCACAACTGCATCCATGCGCCAAAAAATTTCAGCTCTATTTTGCAGTGTGGCATGCCTCACACTATCAACATCTGTTAATAAGCCTGTTAAAGCAGAGCTAGTAGCATTAGTTTGCTTTGCAAGCCAGCAGCCAAGATTATTCAGTATTTTTAATGCGTGTGCCATTCCAATAGATGGAATAATTGAGACAAATACTCAGGCTCCAAGGTTCCAAGATTTGACATTATCATCACAATCTTGTGCACTACCACATTGGCTATATGTGTGTGTGCTGCGTCTTGCTCGTACCATCCTGTGCAAAGATGGTAAATCTTCTCATAAAGAGTGAAACATGGTTAATTGCTCAAAAGTACAAAGGCCTCCTACAGCCCTTCCTGGGATTCCTTTCCAAGCTCTATTTCCACATATTAAAAATATGTTATCTAATAATTCAATAGCAGCAGTCCCAGGATAAATTGGTTAAGGCAAGGTATAATTACATCAGGCAGAAGCATTGGCATAAATTCCTGTACCTGAAATATCAAGGCCAAATATTTTCCTGGCAGAGTTTCTGCCAGTATAATTTAGAAAGAAACATGCAAAGGACTGTGTGGATCCAAAAATGTCCAATTCCTGAGGCTGCATAGAAAGAGGAGGAAAGTTTAGAACTTTATTTACCCCTAAAAAGCTCTCATTAGAAAAATACCATCCAGCTGGCTCACCAGCCTTTTTACGCCAACTTTTATTGTACCACTACACCGACTCAATTTGACCTTGGGTGGTACAACCTCTTTGAACTGTCAAATTAAACAGAGTCCCATTTAGTTTTCTCCAAAGGTATGGCTACTAAACAAGTTTGGAAAGGATCAGCAGGGGAGGTCATGGATAGGCACAATGTAGATTCATTTAAAGCTTCAGCTAGCATAAGCCAAACATTATGTTCTGGAAGGGGTGGCATTGTGACCACTCCTCCATTGTCGAGTCTGAGTCCTACAAGTACGATCAGTTTGAGGAGGCCAATCAGGCTCACAAAAATATCTATGCAAAGGCAAGCCATAATCTTGTGCACATACAAATTTTAAAATAATACAATCACCAAAAGAACAGTGCAAAGGATTGCACTATGGGCAATCCTGGCACCAGTGCTCCAATGTGCAATACCACTTTCTCTGACATCTGAAACACGAACACAAAGTCCATGCCTGGTGGGAATAATCTCTGCAAGTAAAACAAGAAATAGGATTATTTTCAAGGGTAAGTCCAAGTCTTCTTTTGCTCCGCTTCTGCTGTTGTTCACATATGGAGGCTTGTTCTGCAATTAAAGCTTCTACTATCTCTGGGACGAATTGACTGCGCAGTTCACGAAGTGGCGAGAGGTCGATGAATCCCCTCGGGTCAGGTAGGACCTGGTTTGGGTGACTGCAGGATCTTGGTGGATGTGGACTCTGCGGTCAGGGAAGGCAAAGCTGGGGGTGAAGTGCCAGGGTGATCAGGATCCTCAGGAGAGGTATACAAGGATCCTCTGAAAAGTTTCACATTTTTGGCTGGGACCTACCTTGGGCCGTTTTCTGTGGAAACACAAGCAAAACCTCTTCCCTATGTAATGAGGAGAGATAAGGTCTCATAATCTTACCTGTTTCTAAGTACTTGATGAGCACTGGGGCCTTTTGTTTAATTTCAAGATGACAGTTATTGCCAAAGTGCCTTACAATTGGGGGATTAGGATCCATTAGGGAACAATTAAAAAAATTAAAGATATACAATGCCTTCTGTAATCATTCTGCTGGAGTGGCATTTCCCATTCCCCTTTCTGTTGTGACAAAAAATGCTTAAGTGAAGCATGGGCCTGTTTGATTATAGCTTGGCCAATCGAGGAATGGAGAATCCCAGTTTTGTGTGTCACCCCCCCAGAGGGCAAAAAAATTTGCAACTTGCTGGGAGATGTAGGCTGGGCCATTATCAGTTTGAACTTGTGAGGGAATTCCCAGGACTGCAAAAGCACTTGTAAAATGACGGCCGCAGGTGTCTTTTGCTGATTCTCTTGTATGACAGGATGCAAACAAAGCACCTGAAAAGGTATCTATAGAGGAGTGAATAAATTTAAGTCGGCCAAATTCTGGAAAATGAGTAACATCTGTTTGCCAAATTTGAAGGCTTTGAAGTTCTCTAGTGTTAACACCTCCGACAACAGAGGGGAAGGAGTGCCTTTGACAGTCTGGGAATTGTCCTGGTTTAGGGCAAATTTGGGAGAAAACCTCTGAATGGAGTCCCTCCAGAAAGCAAATTTAAGTGGCCCCTCCCCTAGCTGGTTGGGGAAAAGATTTCCTTGGAGAAAAGTGGAAAAAAATGTTTATTTAACAAGCAAAGTATCTACAAGCATAAAAAATGGATAATATTAAACAATAAAACGTCTCGCTGTTTGAAGAGATGGTAAATCCATAAAAGTCCTTTTCATGGGGTGTAGCTTGGCTCGCTCAGGTTCTTATCAGTCCCTCTGGCGCTGGAAAGTGCTGAGGCCCAGGGCCCAGTGGGCCTCAGATATGAGCTCCCAGTGTTTTCCTGGGTTTTTAGTCCAGAGCAGGTTTGAATAGATCCAAGAAAAAGGATAAAAACCGCAGTCCGGGGAACTTCTCTGCCTCAGCTAGCTGAAAACTATAACTAAAAGCAAAGGAGAGCTCTGTCCCACAGTCTGTCCATGCTGCAGACAACACAGTCCAGAGCAGCACGCGCAGGAGTGAGTGCCGTTGCTGAAAACAAACTGTGTGCTTCTTCTTTCCCCCCCTTCATTCTCGGAGCCAGTCTTAAAGGTGCAGAACTTAATATCCAGCATAAACAGAACATTCAGTTGGGGATACAAGCATCATAAAGTCACCCCAGGACAGGGCATACAGCCACAGTGCTAGCAGCTTGGCAGCTAGTCAGGTCAAAGGAGTGCACTAATGCTTATGCATTCTGATGAAAAAAAGAGTGACTGAGTTTTGCTTGAGCAAAGCGATCAGGTAACACCTGAATAGGTAATGTAAGCAAGTCTGCTTGGTGCTTCCCTTCTGCAATAAAACCAGGCAGAGTAGTATCAGAACGGACATACATTACAAAGTATGGCTCTTGTCTGTTATCTAAAATGAAAACAAGTTGTTGTAACCATTGAAATAGTTCCTTGTTTAGTACATCTTTTAGTACAGCAGCTTCAGCCCTCTCAACAAGTCCTGCAACATAAGCAGAGTCTGTTATTAAGTTAAAAGGGGTAACAAATCGCTGAAAGGTTCGAACAACAGCTGCCAATTCAGAAATCTGAGGAGAACCTGAAACAGTGGTGACATCTGAATCCCATCAGTTAACATCTGTGTTCCACCAGAATATCACTGACTTGTGGGTGCGGCCAGATCCATCTGTAAAGGGAGTTAAAGATTGTAACGGAACCTTGCTTCTCTTGGGTCACGTTAGGAGATTAAAATTGGCTGCCACGAGCTTGTGCTTCAGGGGATGTGTAGAAAATTGTCCAGGAAAATCAGTGAGGGCCATTTGAAATACTTCTGATTGCTGAAAAAGCCACTGTAAACAAACAGTAGTAATAGGCAAACAGATCAAACAAAAATCCACACCTGCAAGTGTGGTCTCTGTCTTGCTTTTACAATGAGCAAGGCAAACATTTCATGTTGGATGCTTATAGTTGTAGACATGTGGTGTGGCAAAAAATTCTACTCTATGATCAGCAAGGGGTCTGGCACATTAGGGTCCCATTGGTAAATTAAAGTATGGGGTTGCTTAGCTGGATTCAGGATTATTAAAGAGAAAGGCAACTCAGGGGCCCATCAGGCTGCTTGCCAATTTGAGATAGCATCAGCTACCTTTTGCAGTGCTTGGCAAGCTTCTTCTGCAAGCTGCGAAGCGACAGGAGATCTGGTTCCCCTTTTAACAGAGCAAACACTGGGCTCAAGTCCGCATTTGAAATTCCTAACAGAGGACAGATCCAATTAATTGTTCCCAAAAGTTTTTGAGCATCATGTAAAGTATGAATATTTGTTTGAATTTGTAAAGGCTAAGGGGAAATACTTTGAGTCCTAATGCACCGGCCAAGGTATTTCCAAGGGGGTTGACACTGGAACAACACAAAGTCCTGGTTTAGTTATAGCAGCAATGACAAGGGCTAAGGCTTCCTCCATAACTTCCTGTTTTTCTGCTGCTATAAGTATGTCATCCATGTAATGATACAATAAAGCAGCAGGTATTTTTTGGCAAATAGGGCTGAGGACCCTTACAACAAACCATTGGCAAATAGTAGGGCTATTTTTCATTCCTTGGGGTAGCACTACCCAGTGATACCTTTGCAAGGGTGCTTGCATATTAGTGCTTGGAATAGAAAAAGCAAATTTTGGAGTGTCATCAGGATGCAAAGGAATGTCGAAAAAACAGTCTTTTAGGTCAATGACTGCCAAATGCCAGTCTCAGGGGATCATGGTGGGAAATGGGAGACCAGGCTGCAGGGCCCCCACGTCCTTCATAACAGCATTAATTTTGCAGAGGTCATGGAGCAGGTGCCACTTGCCAGTTGTTTTTTTTTTTATTACAAACACAGGCAAAATCCAAGGGCTGGTAGAGGGGACTGTATTCCCCTTTTGAAGTTGTTCCTGAACAAGTTCAGTGAGTGTGCACAATTTAGATAGTGGCAGGGGTCATTGATCCACCCAGACAGGTGTATCAATTTTCCAGGTTAATTTTAGGGTGTCACTCACCTCAATGGCCCCCATCAAAAATCAGACTGATTTCTGAAGCCCTATTGAGAAAGTACATCTTGTCCCCATAACACCATGGGTACAGGCAAAACAAATGGCTTTACAGAGGCTATGTTGCCCTCTGGTCCCTTTACCTGAATCAGATGGCGACTTTGATAACTGTGACTGCTTCCCCCAATCCCAGTGAGGGCTTGGGGCACCTCTGTGAGGGCCCAAGTGGGGGGGCACTTGGCTTGAGAAATGACAATCACATTGGCTCCGGTATCTAAAATACCAGTGAGCATTATCTGTTGTCCCTGCAATGACAGGGTACACTTGTAGGTAGGGCATTTATCTGAAATTGTCTGTACCCATAATATTTGTGGGGTCCCCATAGAGCCAAATCCTCCCACCGTTTTTGCATGTGTTTTTACAGGGGATATCGAATTGTGTGAAAAAGGAACTAACTGTGCAATACGTGTTCCTTGGGGGACAGTACAAGGTGGGAAAAGGGTCCAAGTCATAATTTTAATTTCCTCATTAGAGTCTGAGTCTATGATTCTGGGGTGAACAAAGAGTCCTGAAAGGGTGGTTGAAGACCTCCCTAGGAGAGTAGGGTGCTTTTCTGGGGCCCAGGTGGTCCAAAAATTCCTGTACGGAATAAATGAACAGAAGAATCGAGCAACGTTACTGTGCTGGAGTTTGCCAGGTCCAGTCTGGCACTGCCTGCAATTGCTGGGCAAAGACTTGAGGCGACCCTCCATGGGGTGTCTGTGGTGGTGGCATCTGTGGAGCTGGCATCTGCAGAGGCAGCTGAGGCATTTGTATCTGCTGTGGTGGCTGATGCATTTGTGTCTGAGCACAGCGCCTTCCCGCGCTCTGGTTCTGGTTTCCCTGGATTGAGGGACCTTCAGAATCATACTTAGAACGACACACGTTAGAGAAATGATGGCTCTCATGGTGTTGTGAGCATACATCAGGGCCTTTAGACTTTGCTTTCTGAATAAAGCAGTCTTAAAAAAGGTGGCCGGGCTTGCCACAGCCGAAACAAATTCTCGAAGTCCCAAAGGGATCTCTCATGGCTGCAAAGGCTGCAGCCATGGTCACATATTGATGTTCTATTGTGCCAACACGGTTGCACACTTCAACCATCTCAATCAGGGTTGGATTCTGATTAGGCAGACTTAAGGAGTTTTTTACAGTCTGTGTTTGCATTTTCAACAGCAAGTTTTAAAAGTTAGATTTCATGAGCCTCTGAGTTATCAATTTGGCATTTGAGTGCTTGCTTAAGGTGATCAACAAACTGCATATAAGGCTCTTGAGGTCCTTGGACAATAGGCGTTTTTGCATCCGGGACCTTAAGAAAGGCTTGGCGAGCTGTGTCCTGGACTCCCTCAAGGGCCTCCCTTGGGCAGTTCTGAGCCTGGTCAGAAGAGTCCAGGGTCAAAAGGAGCTTCTCTGTCCTCATCGCTGTCATCTGGGCAGTAGCCCGCAGCAAATGCGCTTAGAGATTGTGAGGGGTCCCTCTATTAGTTGCAAGAGGGGCAGCTGAGGGGTCTGGAGGCTGTACCGGGAGAGACACAGTCTCTTCAAATTGTAAAGAGGTCTGAGTCTCTGCTGCTGCAGAGGGGGGGGGCAAGAGTCATGCCCTTTATCTTTAGCATGGGATTTTTCCTGAGTTTTCAGGGTTTCAAAAATTTCTCTCCAGGAGGGAAGCATTTCTGCATCTGTTTTATCTCCTTCCATTGCATAGTTCCACAGTTTCACTCCAACCTCATCCCACAAATCTGTCATAAGGATTGTGGACTGGGTAACTCCTGTCAGCTTAGATGCTGTCCATTTAAGCATTACTTTTAAATCATGTGCAGGCAAAGATTTGCCATGCTTGTTGTTGTGGTTTAAAACCAGTAACTAAAAAATTACTATTTCTTTCTGTGAGATATGGATTTGAACAAGAGCAAAACAGGCTTAAAACTTAAAAGGAATAGAAACAGTTTATTAACAAACTACAAGAATAAGAACACTAGAATAAACTTCCGGAAAACCCTTTTATCTCTCACCACTTAACTATTCTTTTGTACACATGATAACATAGAGACAAAAAAAAAACTTTAGAACTTTGGTGGTCAAAAACAGTCTCAATTTTTGCTAGTCTTTTTTTCATTCTTTGTAGAGAAACAGAAGTCTCTTTTTGCCGATCTATGGAGTTTTTAGAGTTCACTCCTCCCATTCCACATCATTCCGAGGTGTGCATGGGTCAAATGAGTCTAGGGATACTATTTTAAGGATGAGTTATTCAAAGGCAGAGGTCTTCTTCATCTCTCTCTGTGAGCCTTCCTGGAAAACAGCTTTTGCTTTGCTCTTCAAGGCTTCAAAAAATCTTCACTCTACCCATCTCCAGCAACTCACAGTATCACAATTACTCTCTCTTTTTTTAAAAAGTCCACACTTTGAATACTTTATTCCTCCCATACTCTAGTCATGAATTAAAGGAGTCTTTTAAACTACTATTACCCATCTCCATAGCTTTTACAAAAAGATATTTCAGCTGTACGCATCTCCTTATTCTCTCCTTCTTATTTAAACTTAACTCTTTCTCTCACTGTTTTTAGTGGTTCTATGATGTTTTTTGCATGTTGATTGTCTCTCTCGTTCTCTGTCTTTTCTGAGAAAAAGGAGTAATCTGTTCATTTATCAAAGTAGTAAAAGAATTAAAAGCTTTAGAAAGCTGCAAGAGTTCCTAGTGTCAGGTTTCAGTCCCGCAGCAGAAACTGAAAACTAAGCTCAGCTGACCAACTCTGCTTCTCTCCCCCCCCCCTTCCCTGCGGCCTTGTCGGCCTGGAGGGGGGGAAGGAGGCCAGGACAGACCTTGTTACCTTGTTAAAAGCCGGAAACCAAAGAGAGCAAGAGAACTCTGACTGTACTTCTTAAGGGGGTGTTTACAAGTTGAATTCACTTTTTAATGGTCAGATCTGCTGTCAATTCTTGGAAATGACTGATAATTGGTCAGGAGGAAAAACTCCCATCAGCCACCAGCAGCTCTAACTTCTCCTCTTTCTAAGCTGTCTTAAAGGTAAAGCTACCCCATGACACTTGTCTAACAGCTTTGTCATAAATTCAAAAATGTCTCTTTCTTGGCCAGATATCCCCTTACCCATCGTCCCCTGTAGCTCACCTCGTTCCAGAGGGATTGATTGTTGCCGGCTGCCTTCCCCCTTCCTCTCAGGAGCACTTAGTTCTACAGGGCTCGCCGACAGCCGCTTCAGCTAGGCAGTCATCACTCTCCTCACACGGGGCACCAATTGTCAGGCGATTGAAGAGGGACTCACTTTCATGCAAGAAGTCAATTTATTGATTATAGAGCTTAACATTTATACCTTTTCAGCTGTAGCTAAAAATAGCTCGCTTGCTTAAGCAATATTCACTATAACAGCCATATCTATGTTTCTTAACAATATTGCTTTACTATAAGCTAGCACAGACCTGTACAGACATGTACAGGTCTAACATAAACTAAGCATACCAAGCATACCACTGTCTTGTGCTTCCCTCTTCAGGGTACTGCTTGCAAAGGCCTTACTGCCTGCCAAGGCCTGCAGCCTAGCAGAGTTACTGCATCCACTTCTGCCATGAGTTTAGCAGTGCTCTCACTTCTGCTCTCTAGCTGTATTCCCATACTGTAGATTCTTTGAATTAGGGAGAAGTGAAGCTGTAATAACTTTATTTGCAGTATTTGGATCAGTTAGGGGGAATTTGGATGCCTGCTGTAGGCCCTTCTTTTTTTAGTTCATTCCAACCCCATAGCAGCAGACACACCCATCCCAAGAGTGTGAATCTGCCGGAGCAAATCTCAAAACTACATTTATAGGTAAGTAAACTTTTTCTCTTACTTTTAAAGTTCTTATTCAGCTCCTTTCCCTTTCTCCCCATTACCCATCTCCCTCCAGAAGTCCCACAAAGAAGAGATAGAACACTATCAAAAATTAAGTTTGTTTACATTTAATTTTATGTAGCAAATTATTTAAGTGACAGAACATGTAATTATAGCCAGTATATTACCATTCATTTTCAAAAATATGTTATAGGGGGATTATTTACTTTTAAAATAGAGATATGAGTGTAGTCATTTGTATAGTAATCTTGCTGAAGATTACAGTTAATACCAAAACATGAAATGAGACAGTGTAAAATACAAATAATTATGTCTCTGTGTAGTAGGATGGTGTGTGAATTTGGTACCATGTATTTTATGTATACAAACTTTCATTAGGTCTACATTTTGTAGTAATAGATGAAACTGGCACCCAATGTAGCTTTCCCAAGAAAAAGTAGATTTGCAAAATCCAGTCCCTATAGATGAAAGACTTTTTTTGTTTTATGTTCAGACATGTTTTAAGAAAAGTAAGGGGAAGAAATTTCTATCTAGAGAAATTGCAATGAAGTGTTGCAGTGTTCCAAACTATCTAGTGAAAATTGCTTTCTTTTATATTTTTTAAGAATGTAATACTGAAAAGCACATTTTTTTAAAAAAGAAAAGGCATATTTTTAATGGTGTTTCCTTTGGTGCTCTTGTGTAACATGAAAGCAAATTCCCACATTTATCCAGGTTTTGCTTTACGTAGGGTAGTGCAAAAACCTGCTCTTGTAAGGAGGTGTAGAAAATAACTAAAACTCAGATTAGTAAGAAGTGTATTTTATTTTTATTTATATCATGAACTAAGATAAGAATTAAACATAATATACATGTAGCGTATGCTCTTGATTGTACCTGTTAAATGGATAGGAGGATTTATAACATTACTTACCCAGTAATGACTATTTTGTTCTGAGAGAGTCACTTCTCTATAATGGATTTAAATTTTGATAAAGAACAGCATGTATAATTCACAAAGCTTATTAACAGTTTAAGCCCAGCATTACTGTAGCTCATAGCCACTAAGTTCACGCCATCAACCTAAGATGATGACAGACTTTTTTTTCATTATCATCCTATGTTGCTAGAGGACACGAAATTATTCACACGAACACCTCTCAGTATCAGGACAGAAAAAACAGTGCCTTTATTCTCTGACTCTAGTATTTATAGATTCTCAACAATGACCAGGGATTGGATAATCAAGTTACCACCTTCCCAAGCACACCGGTCATGCGAAACATCCATCAAAAGACATTTCTTAGAAGGAATGTGATAAACAACTTATGTTTATAGAACTTTCATGGGAAAGTAACTAAAACTATGAAAATATTATCAGAAGGCTTTAGTTTCCAGAGAGACAATCCTATATAAATGTTACTGGATCTAGTTAATTGAAAATTCTTTTGAATGCAAGGTATGATGTCAGAATAAAATCAACATCTGGAAGGGAGTTTAAAAGTGTTCACCAATAAATTTTAAAGTAATTTCCTTATTTCTGAAGTTTTTTGTTCCTACAAATGAGTTTGAAACTCATTGGAAATGTTAATCTGTATGTGATACATGAAATAACTTGTCTTCATTAAGTCCACTGTTAGTGTGTTGACTTTTTCTTGTGAAGTTAGGTGCTGCATTATGAATTTCAAAAGTAATCACACTTCAGGTTTTTCTTAGATTTTTTAACAATTGAGTTTACAAAACTATAATTCTTCACAAAACAATCACATGGATAAAACCCTGGATTTTTTTCAGAAAAATATCTCTCATAGATAAATTGATATCATATTGTTTATAAAAATTCAGGGAGGTTAAATTACATCTTCCAGTCTTTAAACAAGTGGAGATGCTTGATTGTAATTTTCTGTAGCTCAATTCTTGTTATTATCTAGTGTAATATTTCTTTTGTATTAATATAGTTGGCAGGGAATAATGATTTAACAAACATCTTAAGCAGAAAAAATTGTAAGATCATATTTCATCCTCTGGTTATGCTGATTACATTATTGTCATATTTAAGAAAACAAACAGAACTTTACCAAAATGAAGATTATGAATTGTGCTACACCCTAAGGCATGTCAGAGGTTCCTGTAGTCATTTTAAGGGTTTTGGTTTTGGTTTGGTTTGTGATTGTTTTATTTCCTGAATGAGTTTGGACATCCCTCTTAATGGACTTTCTTTTTTGCATAGTGACCAGAAGTTTGATGAAGTCCCTTGACAGATGGCTAAAAATCAGCTGTTTCTGTTCAGATTCTTGGAAATCCCTTCCTCTGAACTGCAGCAGCTAGAAGCCCTCTGGTCTCTACTTTGTAATTATGTTTGTTCTATAAAGCTTCCTATACCAGGTTCATGACTTTACTTTCTTAGTTTCTTCTGTAAGGGAGCAAGCAGTGAGACTAAAATTATTGCCTTATGTTTGCTGAGTCTCTCCTTCAAGGGGAGTGTGTTAGTCTGAAAACAAACCAGTGGGAGACTGTAAGAGCTATAATTTAATAGGAAAAATAAAATAAAGGCAGAAAACACTGGCTTAAACTGACAGTCAGGATACAACGTGACATCCTGTTTGTCAGGGTGATGGTAGAAGTCTGATTAAATGGTGGCTGCAGTCCTGTTGAAGTGATAGATGTGGTTCTCTTGAAGTGATGATCCTGTAGAAAGGTCTGGTCTTCCTCTGAAGGTCCAGTGGTGGTTATGTAGCTCTTGTGTTCTGGGAATACAGTAGATAAGACTGCCTGTGGTGTTCCAAAACCTCAGATTATATCCAGGTAGGAATGCTTGGTTCCTCCCCCCTGGGTAGAGCATTTCACAATGGGATGATGTAATTTTATGAGTCATGCAGTGAGACTTGATGGTCCATTAGCAGAAGGCATCCCCTGGAGGGAGTAGTCAGGGATGAGTCTTGGAAAAGATAAAGAACACTGCCCCACCTGTTTTAAACAGTTTATGAAAATGGTGATAGAACACATACTTTTGGTTACATCTTACATTGTAACCTAAGACAATATCCACCCCTTATTCTATTACCATCTACATCATATCCAAATCAATACTCTTTTTAAACTCAACATATATATATATATATATATATATATATATATATATATTTTATATATATATATATATATATACAATAAAACTTTACACACATTTCTCACTTAAAATTAGGTCTCCTTGTGATACACAGCGGGTTTCCCCATCTTTCTGTATTACCCACCAAGTGTAACCAGGTCCTTGAGCAAGAACAATCCCACTGATGGGTTTGCCTTTGCCTGAGGTGGGACTAATCCAAACAGTCTTTTTAAAAATACTTCTTATGTGTACCACAGTGACTTTATCTCCATCCACTGTGTGCAATGGTTCAGACTGGGCAAGACCAGCTGGATTGATGGACCCTCTGGTGTTGACTATCCAGGTGGCTTTTTCTAAATTCACTTCCCAATTTTTGAAGGTCCTCCTGCCGAGTGCCTTCAGGGTGGTGTTTAGTAGTCTGTTGCACAGTTCAACTTTCCTGGCAGCTGGTGCATGATAGGGAATATGCTATATCCATTTGATACTATGTTCTCTGGCCCAAGTGTTTATGAGGCTGTTCTTGAAATGGGTCTCATTGTCTGTCTCAATTCTCTCAGGGGTGCCATGTCTCCACAGGACTTGCTTTTCCAGGCCCAAGATGTTGTTCTGGGCAGTAGCATGAGGCACAGGGTAGGTCTCCAATCATCCATTGGTAGCTTTCACTATGGTCAGCATGTAGCACTTGCCTTGGCAGGTTTGGGAAAGGGTGATGTAGTCAATTTGCCATGCTTCCCCATACCTATACTTTGACCATCATCTACCATACCACAGACTCTTCACCTGCTTGACCTGTTTGCAGTGCATGTCTCACAGCTGTAGATGACTTATGAGATACTGTCCATAGTTAAGTCCACCCATCACTCACGAGCCCATCGGTATGTTGCATCTTCCCTGATGACTAGAGGCATCATGGGCCCAACGAGTTAGAAATAATTCTCCCTTGTGCTGCCAGTCCAAATCCACCTGTGATACTTGTACCTTGGCAGCTCGATCCACCTGCTCATTGTTATGATGCTCTTCATTAGCCTGACCTTTGATTACGTGTGCATCTATGTGTCGAACCTTCATGGTCAGCCTCTCTACCTGGGCAGCGATGTCCTGCCAAATCTCAGTGGCCCAGATGGGTTTCCCTCTGTGCTGCCAGTTGGCCTTTCTCCAATGATCCAGCCATCCCCACAGAGCATTAGCAACATCCACGAGTCAGTGTAGAGATAGAGCTTTGGCCACGTCTGTCATTTGGCAATATCCAAAGACAGCTGGATGGCTTTAAGCTCTGTGACCTGACTCAATCCACCTTGTCCCTCAGTATCTTGTGCAACTCACTGTATGGGGCTCCATACAGCAGCTTTCCATTTTTGATTTGTTCCTACAATTCAGCAGGAACCATCAGTGAAGAGAGCATATCGTCTTTCCACTCTCCTGTAGCTTGTTATATGGTGGGGTTTCCTTGATACATGTAACTTGTTCTTCCTCTTCTTCAAATGATAATTCAAAAGTATCACCTTTGGGCCAGTTTGTTATAATTTCCAGAATCCCAGGGCTATTAATATGTCCTATCTGGGTTCCCTGTGTGATCAGCGTAATCTACTTGCTCCACATGGTGTCGGTGGCATGATACATGGAAAGAACCTTTCCCTTGAACATCCAACCCAACACTGGTAGTTGGGGTGCCAGAAGCAGCTGCGCTTTGGTGCCAATTACTTCTGAGGCAGCTCAAACCCTTTCATAAGCCACAAGAATTTCCTTCTCAGTTGGGGTATAGCCAGCCTGAGATACTTTGTATCCCCGACTCCAGAACCTGAGCGGTCGTCCTCGAGTCTCTCCAGGTCCCTTCTGCCAGAGGCTCCAGGAAGGACCATTCACCCTGGCTGCAGTGTAGAGCACTTTCTTCACATCCTGCCCTGTTCTGACTGGCCTAAGGGCTACTGCGTGGGCAATCTCCTGGTTAATTTGTTTGAACACTTGTTTAGGGCCCCACTAGAAATCATTTCTCTTTTGTGTCACTGTCTTGGTTTGGAGACAAATTCTGAGAAGAACGCTCTAAAGTGAATGTTTTTCTCTAAAGAGAGAGGGCTTCAATACCTCTTTTCTTCTGCCAGTGAGAGAAATGGATACCAGGGGATGAAAGTGAAAAAAAAGTAAAACTGTTTATTAGCAAAGCAAGATACCCACAAAGCACAGGAAATAAAGAAAATTGAACCTTACACCCCACCCCCACCTCACCATGTGGCTGAGAGGCAAAGATGGCAACCGCTCGTTTTTATCTCTGTGAGGGGAGGAGAACAGAGTTCACAAAGTGGCTGGGAACCTGTTGGATTTCTGGTGTGGGTCTTCTCACAGCCGGAAAAGGTGGTGGAGTTTAATGTCCCTTCTTTCACTGGCTCAGTCTTTCTGGGATTTGGACTGGCCAGAGTGGCCCTGCAGGCTCCCCGAGGCATAGAAAAAAAACCAACCAAACAAACAAAAAAAACAACAACAAAAAAACCTGCCAAAAAGATTTGCTGGTGAAAAGCTTCCAGGCCAGGGGAGGAAAAAAACCCCAAAAAACCCAGAAGCTTCTTACCTAAGTTGGTGAAAATGAATTCAGCAATAAAAAGTAATTGTGCTGGTTTTGCATTTTGCATTTTAACCAGTGCTAAACCCACCACAGCAATGAAGTTACAATCCATGTAGCCACCAACCACGCTGAAGAGAGAGATTGAACAGAGCCCGCATAGGAGCCCACGGCTCCCCACCCCACCCCCTGGGTCCATCTTAAAGCCACAGCAATTGTTTTCTGGGCATAAAGCAGACAGTAAAGCACCATCATAAAATCACCCCAAGACAATCACGAGATAAAGAGGGTTTACAATCATGCTGTACTCCAGGATATTCATCTTCCAAAAGCCTGTGGCTCCTAGAAAAGCCTGAGTTTTCTTCTTGTTGGTAGGTAGGGACATAGTGGTGATTTTGTTGATTACCTCTGTTGGGATCTGGCAATGTCCATCTTGCCACGTGACTCCTAGAAACTGAATTTCTTGAGCAGGTCCGTTAATGTTACTTTGCCTAATGGCAAAACCAGCTCTCAGGAGAATCTGGATAATCTCTCCTTTCTCAAAGACTTCTGCTGTATTCCCCCATACGATGATGTAATCTATATTCTGTAGATGTTCCAGAGCCTTGCCCTTTTCCAGTACAGTCTGGATCAGTCCATGGCAGATGGTGGGATTGTGCTTCCACCCCTGGGGTAGCCGGTTCCAGGTTTACTGCACACCCCTCCAGGTGAAGGCAAACTGGGCCATGCACTCTGCTGCCAAAGGAATGGAGAAAAGGTTTTGGCAATATCAATGGTTGCATACCACTTTGCTTCCTTGGACTCCAGCTCATACTGAAGCTCCAGCATGTCTGACACAGCAGCACTTAATGGTGGCATGACTTCATTCAGGCCATGGTAATCTACTGTCAGTCTCCATTCTCCACTGGACTTACGTACTGGCCATATAGGTCTGTTAAAGGGTGAATGAGCCTTGCTGACCACCCCTTGGCTCTCCATTTCACGAATCATGTTATGGATGGGGATCACAGACTCAGTTGGTGCAGTATTGCCAGTGGTGCACTGTTGCTGTGGCAATTGGTACCTGTTGTTTTTCAACTCTCAACAGTCTCACAGCAGAGGGGTCATCTGAGAGACCAGGCAGGGTATTCGGTTTTCTGATTTATTCTGTCTCTAGAGCAGCTATCCCAAAAGCCCAACAATGTCCTTTTGTATCTTTGAAATACCCACTTCTGAGAGAGTCTATGCCGAGGATGCATAGAGCCTCTGGGCCAGTCACGAGGGGTTGTTTCTGCCACTCGTTCCCGGTTAAACTCACTTCAGCTTCCAGTACAGCCAGCTGCTAGGATCCTCTTGTCACCCCAGAAATAGAAATGGATTCCACTTCCACATACCTTGATGGCATCAGGGTACTTTCCAGCGTCGGAGGGACTGGTAACCTGAGCGAGCCAAGCAACCCCATATGAAAAGGACTTTTTCTGGATTTGCCATCTCATTGAACAGTGAGAGGTTTTATTGTTTAATATTATTAAATTTCTGTTAAATAAACAGTTTTTTCCACTTTTCTCCAAGGAAATCCTTTTCCTGAACCAGTTGGGGGAGGGGCCACTTGAATTTGCTTTTCTATGGGGACCTCCATTTGGAGGTTCTCTCCCAGATTTGCCCTAAACCAGGACATTGGGATAAATTTATTCACTGCTGATTTAAATAGTGCAAATAAGTGGTATTTTAAATGAGTGGAGGCATATCCCAATAATCTCTGAAGAGTATCAGAGTTTTAAGATATTACACTCTTAGTTGTTATGAGAAATTTATACTGGAGTCATCAAGATAGTTCACACAGAATTCAGCATTAGAGGATCAATCTTTGTGATTCTGGAGTGCATTCACATTTATCCATCTTGGACATGAAGTCTCCAACTGAATTCCTTACAAGTTGTAAATGGGGAAGTGGTAATTTATATGTTGTGTCTTCAAGATAAATCAGAAATCTCTGGATTTTAAAGTTTACCAAACAATAGAACTGAGTGTTACCATTCTGCTAAAACAAAGCTCAGCAACCATGCATGTGGTTCTTATTTAGGGTTGTTTCCTTTTGACAAGTATTTACAAAAGACCCATTTCCATCTGCTAGGACATGCACTTCTAGAGGTTTTTAGGCTATCATCCTATTATACTCATTTGTTGAAAAAGTTTAATCTGAGACTTAATCATCGGGTTTGCAAGAAAGCAGTAACATCGGACACTTCAGCACTAGTGGTGTTCTGGCTGCTGCTTTGGAAAAATTTCAGATTAAATGGAAGAATGCAGATACTTCTTTAATACCTCTCCCCTCATCCAGCTACTGTTCCTAATACATGCTCAGCTTCCAAGTATATCCATTTTCAGCATGGATATGCTGCAAATCACAATTGACTTGCAGTTTCATCAGAAATATATTCAAAGGTATCTGTGGTTATTCCAGTGCAATGTGTTTTTGCACAGAGGTTCTGCAGTAATTAATTTCTAAATCTGAAAGTACTCATTGTTTTGACATGCAGATATTTCCAAAGATGAAGGCCACAACCTGTCTCCAGGAATACTGTTCATAACAGGACAGGTGAGACACAACTGCTTGGAAATCCATTTCAAACTTGTGGTTCCTGTAATATTTTGTTTCTTGCACCACAGTGACCCATTTAATTTGACAGAACATCTCTGCTATTTTTTAAAATAAGATAGTTTATTGTCTTGCTGAGTACCAAGGTTCTGCCTTTTGGTGAGCATGTTGCAATGTAAAGAGAATGTCCATGCAAATTTGACAAGACAAACCAATGCACACATAGGAGAACAACTTGGATCAGACTATACTCTGAACAGTCATAAATTTGTTCAAGTAATTGAACAAAATGTAGATACATTTTTGATGTATCTGCATTCTTGGGAGGCAGGGAAGGGGGAGGAGTGAATAATATTTCTAAAAAGAAAATAATCTGAGGACAACAAACTTGGATACCTGATCTATAATATAGTCAAAAAGCTCTTCTGTGGCTTACTACATATTCCTTCTATTACAAAAATTGCTGTAAAGAGTGAAGCAAAAAGATCCTGGTCACACTAAATTGGTCTCAAGGGTATGTGAGCCTACCTGTTCAGAACTGTGGCAAGCTCTGAACCTAGGTCTGCAGGATTTGAAAGAAAAATGTTTGTTAGTCTGATATTTTTGCAAACTCCTAGATCCTGATAATAAATTCCATCATCTATGGAATGAAGTGGATGAAGCTTGGATACTGATGTCTTGAATATTATGAAGAATATTTGAATGGATATTGTAAAGTTCCTGAGTTCATCTGTTCATTAAGACCCTATGGGGTCTTGGGACTCATTCCTTAACAAGACAGATTTATGCAAACTTGCATATATTTGATTGTAAAAGAGAAGACTTCAAGACATCTGTTTTCAGAGGTTAATTACTCTCACTTCTCTGATAATCTATTGATTATTCTCATAGTTCAAAGTGAGTTCAGAATTTAATAAAGCCCAATGGTGTTTTTCACATTTCATATTTCTGCAGCTATATTGGCAACCAAAAAAGTATTTGTGCCCATTCAGTGGAGTTTTTCCATTATGCTCAATGAAGATAGCGGTACCATGTACTCATCCTACCTTTAATGCACAAGTTGCACCTGATATTTTCATAGAATATCCTGAACTGGAAGGGACGCACAAGAATCATCAAGTCCAACTCCTGCCCCTGGACAGGACACCCCAGCAATCCCACCCTGTTCCTGAGAGCATTATCCAAATCCTCATTGAGCTCTGGCAGCCTTGGGGCTGTGACCACTTCCCTCGGGAGCCTGTTCAATACCTGACCACCCTCTGTGTGAATAACCTTTTCCTGATATCCAACCTAAACCTCCCCTGACACAGTTCCAGCTGTTCCCTTGGGTCCTGTCATTGGTCATCAGAGAGCAGAGCTCAGCGCCTGCCCCTCTGCTGCCCCTCAGGAGGAAGCTGCAGACCTTGACGAGGTCTTCCGTCAATCTCTTCTTCAGGCTGAATGAGCCAAGTGACCTCAGATGCTCCTCATACAGGTTCCCCTCAGACCCTTCACCATCTTTGGTTCCTCCTTTGGATGCTCTCCAATAGTGTAATGTCTTCCTTATACTGTGGTGCCCAAAACAGCCCCCAGTGAGGCCACACCAGTACAGAGCAGGGCAGGACAATCCCCTCCCTCAACTGGCTGGTGATGCTATGCCTGATGTACTCCAGGACATGGTTGGCCCTCCTGGCTGCCAGGGCACTGCTGACTCATATTCAACTGGCCATCAACCAGGACCCTCAGGTCCCTTCCCACAGATGCTCTCCAGCCTCTCATTCCCCAGTCTGTCCGTACATGCAGAGTTGCCCCATCCCAGGTGCAGAATCCATCCCTTGCCCTTGTTAAACTTCATATGGTTGTTGCTTGCCCAGCCCTCTAGACTATCTAGATTGCTCTGTAAGGCCTCTCTACCCTCAAGGGAGTCAAGTCCTCCTAGTTTTGTAGTTTTTTGTCTTAGGTCCAGAACTCTCATAGAGGCAAAACTGTCATTTAGTTCTGAGGACCACCCTCAAGATGCACTGGAAATATCAAGAAATCTGTGAATAATCTGGAACTCCATCTGCAATCACCTTGACATTTAGGAAAAGAATACTTTGAAGGCACCCCTTTCTTTTCAGATAAGATATCAACAGGTTGTGGTTATAACTTACTAATCATCAGTACTGAGTTGTCAAGAGAAGCAAAGAAGGTGCATCAAATGATCTCTGTATTTAGAGGGAATATGACAAGTTATGATGCAATTATCTATTTATATGTTCTCAATTTACAATTGGACATTTTGGATGATGATGAACAGCAGCATTTTGAGCCCATGGAAGTTCAAGAGAGAAAATTGGTCATACTTGAATTGTTTTGGTTGTTTAATCATAGAACCCTCAGCATGAGGGCTCTGAAAGGTGAGTTTTCATTGATCTAGCTACACCAGTTTCAGACATCATATCTCCTTACCATTTGCCTTGCTCCTATAGTAGGGGTAGCAGAAGAAAACCTTTGCTTGGTTCTTAGCTGGCTTGTTCAGTCTGGTTAGGTTAATGCAAACCGTCTTCACTAGTGCTGTAATCTGATGCACTAGACAATGAAACACACTTGTAGAAATGTGAATGTGTGTTCCCTTCTGCTACAGGTGATAACCTCAGTTAAAGGGAGAGGGCAGATAACTGGTAACAGTAATGTCTTAAAAGCTAGATCCACCATCAGAGCTTTACAGGACTTTTTCAGTGTGACTGACATTTCTGGATTAAAATGAAAAAGCTGACTGACTTTTTCATAAGAACACAAGTTTCTCAATTTGTGTTTCAAAATTTCAACAGTTTTAATTGAGAAATGAGGTAGTGATATGTGTGTGTATGTATGTATAGTAATGTATATGTGTTTAAAAAAAAAGTAATCAAATTTGAAATCTCTCAGTTTGGAAGCTTCTACTTCCTGGTCATTCCTAAGACCTTCTATGAAGCTCAGTGAGGTCAAAGCCCTCTTAGTCACAAGTAGAAAAATATTTTTTGTCATTGTATGAAGGTTTCAAAAAAAAACCCCATTTGTTTTAACAAGTAGTGTAAGGAAGTTAATCTATATAAGCTCTCATATAAATCCAACAATTTTTGTTGTTGGGCAGAAAAAGGAAAAACTGCCATGCTAAAAAGCTGCACTTTCAATTCATCAAATTTATTTTGGTTCACATGTCTATCATAAAGTTGGCAAGTGTTCCTACTTTGAAAAGTTCCTTATTTGCAGTTGACTAGTTTCTGCATGGAGTTTATTGTATTTGTCTTTACTGTCTTCCAGACATTAAATGTTATACATAATTTTGGAGTTTTAGGAAGTTAGAGATATACAAGGAGATTTCAGAATTTAAATGACAGAAAAACCCCACAAACCTGTTCATATCACTGGAGTTGACTATCTTACTACTTGTTACTGTGTTCTAATGTTAATTTTGGAGATGATCCTTAAAAATTTTAATACTTCTGAACCAGAATCTTCTACAAGTATAGAGGAAATTAGAAGTCATAGTTATAATTCTGGTTTACAATTTGAGAGGTTGGGGGTATTTTTGTTAAGAGTTTAATTCCTTCTTCTTTGATTGCATCCTCCTTACTTATCCCCTGCTCCCAAAAGGAGAGCTGGCTCATTTCATCTGGTGAAAAGGCACCACAAATCTAAGCACAAAATAAGTTATTTTTCTTATATTGTATTTGTGGTCTAGACATTTTGATAGAATTTTCAACCTGTGTTTGGTAATTACTTAGACTTAAAATCATATTCCCTGATTACAGAGAAAATATCTTTTTTTTATTGACAAACTACAAAATGAGAATATAAGCCTTAGTACAGGTAGGGCTTTTGAGTTTCATGGTAGAAATTAATTTTAGTTTAGAGTATCATGTTGGTAATTTAAATAGGTTGTATTTTAAATTAATAGATATTTTCATGTGCTTCTCATTTCTGTGAATTCTGCCAAATTACAGGAGGGGGTGGTTGGCTCACTTCCTGTTTTTCTGTATTCTACTTTTAATGATTTTTTTAAAAATGTAAACTGAAAGGATTATTGTAGAGTCAAGGTCTTGACACTACATAAAATTATCACTGAATTTTTTATTTCATCCATGAAAAACATTATGGTTGCAAGGGGAAAATACTGAAACCTTTAACTGTGCAGTGCCAGCCCCCACACACTTATTCATATGTGATATGGTATAGACTCCAACTCTTGCTATACTGCTTGTTTCAAAGAGAAGCATGGAGTGTTGGACTTATTTTAATAATTTTTGTTCACTATTCATGTGTTCCCTGGCTACAATATATGTGAAGCCCAACTGAATCAAGTAGGGAGAAGCTCTTTCTTAATCATTGCAGATCCTTGCATAGTTCATGTATAATGAACCAGGCTTAATCTGCAAAAGAGAATCTTTCATAGTAGTATTCCTCAAAACTTGCTTCAACTGTAAATTATATTTTTTTGGCCATTATTGCAGCTTCTTTATTAGATGGTTCTCTTGGGAATTGTACAGGAACTGATTTAATGTGTTTCAAAGATGTTTTTTAATGATTAATTGGCACATGCAGTAGATTGATAACAAACACATTAAAAAGTATTAGAGAAGTTCTATTCTTGCTATTCAATGGGTTTTGTTGTTTGTGTGCACATAGATGTGGAGGAGGATTAATTGGTGGGGGTGGAGGGGAATGGACATTTTTGCTCCGACATTTGCTTATTTCTAATATATAGCATTTATGATTTTTCTCTTTTAATTTGTAGATAAGCCTCTGAAGAAGCGAAAGCAAGAAAACAAACCACAGGAGGTTGGAGGTGCTACTGGAGGAAATAGAGCAGCCTCTCAGGAGACAGGTTCTGCAGGAAATGGGGCAAGGCCAGCGCTGATGGTTAGTATTGATCTGCAGCAAGCAGGAAGAGCAGATTCTCAGGCAACAGTAACTCAGGATTTGGACATCATCAAAAAACCTGAAGAAATTAAGCAGTATAATGACGTGTTTGTGTGTGTTCCCCAAGAAGACACTGTTGGAGTTCTTAAATATAAACCTGAAAACCATCCCGAGATTTTTAGGAAAATGTCAGACTTTGGGAGTCAAAAAACAGATATCCAGCAAAATGAAAACAGACAAATGGAATTTCAGCAAAATGTGAGCAAGCGGTTGGAAAGCAAACAGAATGAGAAGAAACAGGTAGAAGCTAAACGTGAAAGCAAGCATGAAAGCAGACAAATGGAAGTGAAACAAAATGAGAACAGACAAACAGAAACAAAACAAAACCAGAGCAGGCAAATGGAGATGAAACAAAATGAGGGAAAACAAAATAATGACAAACAGGAAATAAGGCAGAGGCCTGAAACACCGAAACAGAAGAATGAAGGCAGGCCTGAAATGCCAAAACATAGACATGATAACAGGAGGGACTCAAGTAAACCATTATCAGATAAGAAAATAGAAATATCTAGGCATAAACTAGATGTGAAATCTGATCCTTCAAGGATAAAATCTGAAAGTAGATCCGATACAACAAAACAGAGGCCTGATGGGCGCTCAGTTTCTGATACAGCAAAGCGTGACCATGATAGCCTCAAACAAAGATCAGAGGACAGGGAGGAATCAGAGAGATACAGAGGAGATCCATCCAAGATCAGAAGACCTGAATATTTGAGATCCTCAAACAAAAATGAACATGATTCTAAACATGGTATTAAATCTGATGGTTCAAAACCTGAGAAATTTGCAAGGAAACATAGACATGAGTCTGGTGAATCAAGGGAAAGGTTTTCTTCTGGGGATCAGAAATCTAGACCTGACAGCCCACGCATTAAACAGGAAGGTAGAGGAGATTCTAGTAAATCAAGACCTGATAAACCTGGTTTTAAATCACAAAACAGCAAAGATGAACAAAGGACAGATGGTAATAAGAGTAAAGTAAATAGTAATAAAGCACATGCTGACAATAAAGCAGAGTTTCCCAGTTATTTGTTGGGGGCAAGATCTGGAGCATTGAAACATTTTGTCATTCCAAAAATCAAGCGTAATAGAGATGTCAATGTCACTCAGGAATCAAGGAAAACTGAATTTAAAGGTGAACAGGACAAAGTAGAGAAGATTGGGCTAGTTGAAGATCTAAATAAAGGAGCTAAGCCTGTAGTTGTCCTTCAAAAACTTTCATTGGATGATGTGCAGAAATTTATTAAGGATAGAGAAGATAAATCAAGGGGCTCTTGTTTTAAACCTAGCAAGAACAAGTCATCCAAATCTAATAAAGGTAAGTTGGTTTTTTTAATGTTAATTGCATTATATCTTGTATACTCCTGTTCTTTTAGATTTGCTACTCCTATGGTTAGAAAGTAAACACAAATGTTTAATAGTTTATACTCTTGCTTATATGGTGATTTTGGGGAACAAAGTGAAATTTGTGTATGAGATTGTGGTTATTGGAAATCTTGCTACAGTGTAACTAAAATGATTTGTTTATTCCAATGCAAGTTCCTAATGTGGGAATACTTAAATAGTCTTAAAATGTACTTCAGTTACATGAGTTTAATCTGGTAATTTATCTAGGTAAAAAACTACAATAGGGATGATTGGGTGTGTCTGTATAAGGGAATGGTACTACTATAACTAAATTGTTATAGCTGAAGTGTTGTGAAATACTATGTATACAAGCCCTAAGATTCTTTTATATTTTTATTTGGAAATGAAATGTGTTTTTTCTAAGGGATATTTTTACATGATGAGATAAGAAGGCAGTTACAAAGCCCCGTCTGCCTCTTACACTATAAATACAGCTCTGTTGGGAAGCCTCCATACTTTAGGCTGTGTGACAATAAGATTATTAAAAAGTTCTGTCTTTAGGAGAATTCAGATAGTGTTGTCTATAAGGTCCAGCATATGTGGAAAGAGGAAAGAAATGTAAACTGTAGACTGGCATTATCAAATTAGTCATATAAACAGGAATTTATTCATAACAGTTTGTAGATTTGATATTTGTCTCTTCTGTAGATTTAACACTTTTTTATTCTTGGTGCTATAATTTTAGTTTCTTTGGTTTCAGACTGAACTAGATAATTTCACATTGTGAAATCAATGTTACTAACTGGTCAGGGTTCTTTATATTGTTTAGCATTTAGATTTCTTATGTAGTTATGTTTATAGAGCTGTCATGTCTCAAAAATTGAAAGATAAAGTGTAAGAGGAGAGGATTTAAACTGTATACAGGATTATTTATGAATGCAGTTCTGGGTATATCATTGCTTATTAATTTTAGAATAAAATGTTTTCTTACAAAGTTTATCTGATAAGAACTGATTTAGAAATCTTTGTGAATGTATAGCTATGTTTATGTGCATGTGTACTGAGTTGATATCTGTATGATGAATTTATTTTGCTATGTCTGTTCTCTACTAACTTGATTGTATTGACCCTTAAAGACTTAACAATTCAGCATGAGTATTGCTTATTTGTAAAATGTTAGCCTTCTTGTTAAATATTTTCTCTTTATCCTGGAAATATGAACATTTCCCCTCTCGCTTTTTGATATTCAGAACAGGCAAAGTTTCCAGTTCTAAAAATAGTAGGTATATAGAAGCAGACAGAAAATTTTGACATCCTTGCTGTCAGCTTAGTCTAAAGATTTCAGATGAAAGTTTTATGTTCATTATAAGGCATATGGAAAACTTTCTGATGGAGTTCAG
The DNA here is from genome assembly GCF_049639895.1 of Pseudopodoces humilis. Lineage (NCBI taxonomy): Eukaryota > Metazoa > Chordata > Aves > Passeriformes > Paridae > Pseudopodoces > Pseudopodoces humilis. Next base: position 17,052,051 of record NC_142211.1, read on the forward strand.
CTCCTAAGGATAGACTTTGAAATCACACAATTCTATGTGCAGAAAATTGGTAAAGCCCTCTGAGCTATATACAGTATATGTATGCTTTCTAAAGTGTTTCTGAAGTAGGCTTTTTTGTAGTCTGTATTGTATATGGTTATTTATATAGTATATTTTAGTAATGTGTAAAGGTTTTATTGACTCTAATCCAGTTGGCATGACTCTACTAACAGTGTCACACATGAGCAATGCATTCATTTTAAATTCAGGTTTATTGCTTTTCTGGAGTATTTTTGTGTATTTTGCATTTTATGAAGTCATATATTTCTTACATATTTTGAAATAACTAGGGACATATTTTCCAGGGGAAAAAAAGTCTGAATCTGATATCAGTCTCTGCTATTGTATCTAGAATAAGATTCTTACAATGACGCTAGAAACAAGTTTCATGGAAAGAATAACTATGTTTCTCTTACAAATCAAGGTTTGAGTGTTCATCCATGCAGTTTTTGGAGAAAGTGCCTGTACTTAGATTTTTCATGTGTATTTTTAGTTGTACATTTTATGCCCAACTTCCTGGTAGCCTACTTTCTAGGATATAATGAGGTAAATTCCAGTGTTCATAATTTAGGGTTCATAATTCATAAAGATATCTCTTAATAAGCTGTCCTGTTTTAGGGCAAATTTGGGAGAAAACTTCCAAATGGGGTCCCTCCAGTTAGCAAATTCAAGCGGCCCCTCTCCCAACTGGTTCGGGAAAAGATTTCCTTAGAGAAAAGTGGAAAAAACCTGTTTATTTAACAGAAATTGAATAATATTAAATGAAACTTCTTGCTGTTCAAAGAGATGGCACATCCAGAAAAGTCGTTGTTGTGGGGTGTAGCTCGGTTTGCTCAGGTTCTTATCAGTCCCTCCAGCACTGGAAAGTGCTGAGGCCCAGGCCTTGATGGACCACAGGCATGAGCTCCTGGTGTTTTTCTGGGTTTTCAGTCCAGAGCAGGTTTGAACAGATCCAAGGAAAAAGGAAAAACCAGTCCAGGGAACTTCCCTGCCTCAGCTAGCTAAAAAACCAACATCAAAGGAGAGCTCTGTCCCGCTGTCTGTCCATGCTGCAGACAACACAGTCCAGGAACAGGATGCGGTGGAGTGAGTGCTCTTTCTGAACACAAACTGCGCACTTCTTCTTTCCCCTCCTTTGCGCTCAGAGCCAGTCTGAAAGGTGCAGAACTTAATATGTAACATAAACAAGGTGATTGGGGATACAAGCATCACAAAGTCACCCCATGACATAAGCCAAGGTCTATTTGTCAGTAACTGATATAGGACATATTCATGTCATTTCCACAATGTTCTCACTCCAACTGAGAGAAATAGCATCTAGTTTTACTCCATGCCATTTTTACTTATAACTGTTTTACTACACTAGAAGATGTAATTTTCATAAGCATTCTTTATTTATTTCATCATTTATTTCTTAATAGATTGTAGCAAATCTTTTCTAGGGTTGCCTTTTTGCATAATTATTCCATTTCTTCTTGCATCCCTCCTATTCCATGCAGCTTAATATATTTTGCTTTACCTTTCCTTCTTTCACCTCCATGTATTTCTCGTCCTTGGTTTGTCCTTTCTCATCCTTCCCCAAGAAAATGTGTTCTCCTGGCTTTGTCACATACAACATTGCTGTGATTTATCTGAAATCCAGTTTAAACTAAGATTAGTTCAGGTAGTTCAAAAACCATTTAGATAGTTATTCTGTCTTAAGGGACTAATGCCCATTGATTATAAAACTCAGTAAAATCAACTTATTTTAAGCTAAAATTAATGCTACATATACTGAACATCTATATAACTTTTTACATTGTTTCAGTAAACTTTAAATTTTAAAATCATCCTGTTATTGTCTACATGGCTAAGCCTTTCATTTTACTGTAAAAAATCCAAGTAGCATTTTAAGCACATTTTATATACAGGTTTGAAATTTCATTAGGCTATTATATGACTGGGATAGCTGTAGTATGCGATTGTTAAGATTGAACCATCCCAACAGTCCCTTTTGGCATTTGCAAGAAAAAAACAACATTTTTTACTCTCTCGTGATCTTTGAGCATTTTTCTGAAAGATACACTCTAGCTCAGAGGAAAGTTATAGAAGTTTTTTTCACAGTATTTTTGTTAAGGGGTCTTATGCTGAATTTTTATGGCCTGGTTTTTTTTTTCAGGTCAGAATGAATTATAGCACTTTTTTTTTTGCTTCTGGTTTTAACATCTGTGAATGCCTTTTATCCTGGTTTTAATATAAATGCATGTTGTTGAGGAATTCATTAAACTTCTCCCTTCAAGTTTGTGCCTGCAATGAAGAGGTCATGTTTGCTATGCTTTCATTTCAGAACTTCAATGAATACCTTCTCTGCTGCTTCTTATATCTATACTGATCAACTATCTTGAGATTAAATGTGTTACCAGTTTTAAAGTTCATAAAATCATTTCGGTTAGAAAAGACCTCTGAGATCATCAAAGCACACCATTAACCCATCACTGCCGGGTCCACCACTTAAACCATGTCCTCAAGATCCACATGTATATGTCTTTTAAATCCCTCCAGCGATGTTGACTCTACCACTGCCCTGGGCAGCCATTTCCAGTGCTTGATAACACTTTCTGTGAAGAAATTTTTCCAAATATCCAATCTAAATCTTCCCTAGACCAACTTGAGGCTCTTTCCTCTTGTCCTATTGCTTGTTCCCTGTGAGAAGAGCCTGATCCCCACCTGCCTCTACCCTCCTTTCAGGTAGTTGTAGAGAGTAAGAAGGTCCCCCCTGAGCCTCCTTTTCTCCAGGCTAAACACCCTCAGCTCCCTCAGCCACTCCTGGTGATCCAGACCCAGCTCTGTTTCCCTTCTCTGGACTTGCTCCAGCACCTCAATGTCTTCCTTGCAGTGAGGGGCCCAGAACTGGACACAGCACTCGAGGTGTGGCCTCGCCAGTGCTGAGTACAGAGACAATCAATCACTTTCCTGGTCCTGCTGGTCACACCATTTCTGATCCAAGCCAGGATGTCATTGGCCTTCTTGCCTGCCTGAGCCCACACTGGCTCATGTTGAGCTGCTGTTGTTCAGCACCCCCAGGTTCTTTTCCTTGTGGACAGTTTTCCAGCCACTCTGCCCCAGCCTGGAGCTGCATGGGGTTGTTGTGACCCAAGGGCAGGACCTGGCACTTGGCCTTGCTGAACCTCATACAATTGGCCTTGTCCTACGGCTCTATCCTGTCCTGATCCTTCTGCAGAGCCTTCCTGCCCTCCAGCAGATCAACACTCCCACCCACCTTGGTGCCCTCTGTAAACTTACTGAGGGTGCATTTGATCCCCTTGTCCAGGTCATCAATAAAGATATTAAAAAAGGCTGGCCCCAATACTGAGCTTTGGGGAACCCCACTGGTGACTGTCTGCCAACTGGATGACTTCATTCCTGACCACACTCTGGGCCCAGCCATCTAGACAGTTTCTTACCCAGCAGAGTGCACCTGTCCAACCCATGGGCTGCCAGCTTTTCCAAGAGAATGCTGTGGGAGACAGCGTCAAGGTTTTACTAAGGTCCAGGTAGACACATCCACAGAGAATGAGAGAAAAATTTAACTGTGGTAAGGAGATGTCTGAGTTGGCTTATAATATATTTAAAGGATTAGCTTCCTAAAATAAGCACCACATATGTAATTGCAAATTTTAGTTCTAGGACAAATGAGTGTGTGTTTTTTAAGACTTGTGCAGAAACACCTTTTGAGTCTTCAAATATTACCTTAAAAGGCTCAGTTGTTAAAAAAAAATTAAATTATAATTTCACTGCAGAATATAATGCTGAATGCTACTTCTTCTTTGTGTAGATTGTCATTCTAGGATTTCGTTATTTATACAGTGCAGAACTTTAAACACAGGTTTTCATTGGTCACTACAAGTCTCTGTGTTCTCAGCTGCTATAATCTGAAATATGAGTGAAGATTTGCCATTTCTTCAAAGGTCATCTTTATGTTTTTACAAGTGCAGCTAAAAATTTTACTGTTACTTAATCTTCTTTATGTTACAGGGTTGAAACAGTGCTTTTAGATATTTCTATGTTCTATGCTTGTGTGTTTGGTTTTTTTTTTAATTCCAGATTACTTTTTCAGAGCCTATAATAACTATAATTTGTAGTCAGTGGCAAGCTGTAGCAGTGCAAAGTTCCATGGCACTTGTGTAATGTGATGGTCCATCTTTGAGTTCCAGTACTGCTGAAAAGTCTCACTTGTGAAGCAGAGTTACCAATTAGGTCTCATCTTTTAGAGAGGAGTAACAAGAAAGGCTCAGTGAGCAAACTTCTGATGTTTCTCACAGTCCTCTGGACAGCACAGCTGAGCTACTCACCAATACTTTTTGGTGCAGTTGAAAACTAGACAAAAAAGAAGTGTAAATAAATTTTAAACATTTGCTTAAGTCCTTCATGTATAGGACTTCTACAAAGACAAAATTGACAAAACTTTGAGAAAAATATCTTATGGATATTAACTCATCAAGAAAACTTTAGCATTCAACTCAAATTTATTTCCAAAATAACAATGTCTTGATTCTGAAAGAGGCACACTGTTGTACTTACTGAAATCAGTGGGGCAAGCAGCTGTGTTGCTAGGAAATAACTAGAATAAAAGCATATTTCCTGGAACTCAGATTGCTTACTGCAGATTGTCCTTTTGTAAAGATAACCATTGGGAAAGTCCTAATTCCACAAATCTGAAATATTGAATCACTCTAAGAGTTCCTGGTAGCAACTGCATTTGCATTTCAGAGGGCCTGAGTAATAACTGACTAAGCATCTTGCATGTGCATATACTACCACATGGATCAAGCATGTTAAAACTTCCTCTGAAGCTCTCTAGTAAATTATGCCACATTTCAGAGAAGTAAAAGATATATTTAATGGTTTACAGCTGAAGTCTTTAAAGCTTCCCTTAAACTCTAAATTTAACTGAATTTGTAGAATAAGCATCACTTTCATGAGAATTATACATTTTTCCTCATTTTCCTCTTTTCTGAGATATAGATGACTACCTCTTTTCAACTTAAGTAGTCTAGAAGAGAAGCTGGCTGTTCCTTGTGACATTATAACTATTTAAAGATGTTGGGTTTTTAAAGGATCCATTTTAATATACTCTTTGTTCACTTACCTCTAATTTTTTTTCTCCTTCCTGGAATGAATAGGTTCATGGTTTGAAAAATATTTGAGGCGTAAATATATTATTTATATATATACGTAAATAACATCAGTAAAATCCAGTAGTCTGGGAAAAATCTTGGTTTTCTAGCATGGATTGTTCCTACTTGCGGGGATTTTTTTAAGTATGGTGCATGTCTTCTATTCCAAAAAGTGTGCTGGGATGTGTGGGCATTGTACATACTCTCTGGGGCCTTTGGCTTTGATGTTAGTTTTTCAGAAGTAGATGTTGGATAAGCTAGTATTCATAGATGTTGGATAAACTGATATCCAGTAGACAGAAGGAATTCAGCAGTTCCACACTGGAGTCCTTTCTTGTGTTGATTTGTTGCCAGTACAACAGGAGAAATTTTCGGCACACTACTTTGCCTGAAAGTTGCTTATTTCCTATTTTTGTCTTTGCCACAAAGGTAAATATTTTTATTCTTGCTCTCACAGTTCTTAAGTCTTCTCTTGATACTAAGAGTGAAATTTACTTCTTGCACATGTACTTCTTAGCAGAAACAGTAAACTTGACCAAATTTAATAATTTCATTGTTCTTTGGTTCATCTGAAATATGTTGCTTTGTTTGCAGATTTAGGAGTACATTGTTTAACTAGTTCACTTTAGAAAAATTATTTTGGTACATGTAAGTGAAAGAAATTTATTACCTAATTTGTCAGAGCAATTTATTGAAAGTCTAAAACTTCCTTTGGTTCATGGGTATGGATGACTGATCAGGTTCCTCTTATTTTTGGGAAAACTGAAGCTATTTTTCATAATTTATTTTTGCAACAATGCATTGCAATATATAAAAATGGGCCAGCAATTTGTTTGATATTACACAATATGCAGTGCTGACTCATTCATGTGCATAAGTAAGTATCTAAATATGGATGTTATTTCTTGGCATATGTGCAGGGATATATGATCAAAATTTTTGGTTTGAATTTTCTTCTCAACAAAGGGTAAATTTGGAAAAATACAAATAAGGGAAACCCTCACATTTGCTTCTGGTAAATGAACTTTTCTTTTGCTCAACATTTTCAACCATTTTAAGTGGCTGTTTCTGTGTAGGAAAATTTAAACTATTTACTTGAAATTTGCAATTTATTTTTGCTTCATGGTAATATTACCAATGAACAGAAAAGAAAAAAATTATATGGAAAGTCTCTGGGTTCTTTTCCTCAAGGTCGGGATTAATGAGCGGGAGAGAGAGACGGTTTTCATGTTTGGACACTGTTGTTTATTTTTTCTTATCTATATTACATTCTCACAGAGAGTGAGTTCATCTGCACACTAAGCTAACAGTCTAGGAAATGGAGCCCCAGGTATCTCTTCCCGAGGATTTTTAAGTGTCAACTACCCAATTATAAAATGCCAACTAACTTATTTTTACTTATAACCCAATAACCAAACACCCGTGTTCCACACTGCGGATTCTTCTGTCCAGTCACTCAATATTACTAAAATCCATGGAGAAGGTGAAAAAAAAAGGCAGGTTAATGCCCTAAAACCTCCATCTTGTTGTATACATATTACTATATTCTAAAACCTTAAATTCTAAATTTTCTAACAAGTGATATAACACACTTTTGGTTAAACCTCACAGTTTCAGTTCTATCTATTAATTTTGGAAGTCTTTTCTATGGCCTCAGGTCAAACACAGTGTTCTCTTGTGGGTCTGTGCCTGTCAGCACAGAAAGCATGAAATTCTCTGTGTCGAGGGTTCCAACAAGATGAGACCTTTTTTGTTCTTCAAATTACCAAATTTTTGTTTGCATCAAATAAAGCTTACTCAAATATGCTTATTGTTTAATTATCTTTTGAGTATTTCCTGTAGTATTTATATTAAAAGCTAAAATATCAGCAATTTGTTGTTGTTGTTAATGTAATTCAGTTACTTTGAAGAAGTAAAACAAGAGTACCTTCATGTGATATTTTCAGTGACAAAGTATGAGAATCTTTCCATGATAGAGCAAGGTAAAAGCAGATTATGTGCCTATAGTCACAAAACAGATATAAATAATGGAATTTGTTTTGCTTGTTCTCTGCAAAGATCGTGGTTGTATTATATTGATTATATATGAGTTTGATGAGAAGAAAAATTGAGGTTTGATTTGATTATATTTAAGGAAGATCTTTTTTCTTAGGTAAGACCCCATGGCTCAGTTTTTAAATTAATCAGAATACATGGTTGGGAAAATGCATCAGTCATAAATCTCAGATTAAAAGTATTAATAGTAGATTCATAAAAGTGAGGTTCTTTGTGCAGCACTGCATTTATTTCAATTGTTGATCTTGCTCCATTTTACTCTGAGTACTGCTTTATTTTTTGTGAAGTATCTTGCAAAACTACTCTAGCCTTTTATCAATTTTTATAAAGATAAGAAGTCAGGGAATAGCAATAAGGAATAAAATAACTTGTGGCTATGGTTGCTGCAGAAATCAGATAGCTTGAGGAAATCATTGATATCTATGTAAAGTGAGTTCTCATGCTTCTTGGCATCTTTTCAAAATATGTATTGGGTATATTCCTTGATCTTTGGATCCTTCAGGGTGTTCTTTAGAAATCTCTTCCCTCTGTCAAAAATTTCTTTCTTCCAAGAGTACTTTGTGCAATTGAAAAATCTTTTTTGAATCTGCTGCTGAACCATGGGTAATGATGACATCTACTACATCATGGAATTATTCTGTTTCTGTGTCCAAAATCTTCTCTGACACACCAACCTGACTGTGTCCTATTTCTTAAAGTCAGAGCTAAGGACTTGAATATAACCAGAGAGCTTGAACCTCTCCTTTTGCTTATCTCGAGGCTTAGAGCTTTCCCTTTGTGCCAGTATTAGGGTAGATGAAAAATTATTTTGAAAGATGTGTTCAAGCAGGTTCTATGAAATTATATAGGACATACTTTCAAACAGTATTTCTCTCCCTCCTGCCAGGGGATGCTCCTTCCATACCTTCCACACCTTCCACAAACCTTAAGGCAGAGAATGGGAAAGAAAAGTAAAATGCATGACTACTCAGATTATTTTCATCAGTATTCATCTTGATGGTGTGTTTCAGCTGATGATGCGTTATTGAGATAAAAGTGTAACTTCTGTCTTATGAGCAGATGTACTTTCCTCATGCCTTAAATTCCATTTTGATAAAAGGAGAGTGTTTTCCCTGTGTTTCCCTTTCTGTTCTTAAAACTCTCTGGTGTCGCTAGAGGACACAAAATGATTCACACTACTACCATCAGTGTTAGAACAAAAACTCGTGACTTTATTCTTAACTCCAGTATTTATAGATTCTTGACAATGACCAGGGATTGGATAATTAAATTAACACCTTCCCAATCACACTGCTCATGTGAAACGTCCATCAAAAGACATTTAGAAGGAATGCATAAACATCTATGTTTACAGTTACTTTCCTGGGAAAGCAGCTACAATTATGAAAAACAAGATCAGAAGGCTTAATTTTCAGGGCAACATCTCACCCTTTCTTCTTTAAAAAAAGAAAAAAAATAAAAAGAAAAATGAACAGAGAAAATGAACAATATTTTAAACAATCAAAAAAGGAAAATGACAAAGAAAATAAACAATGTTCTAAACAATCAGAAGGCTTTAGTTTCAGGGTGATACTCCAGGGCACAGAATTATTTGGAGTAGTGTGATGCTGGTGAGCAGGGGACTCTGATCACCACGGACTGAGATGTAAACATGTAATGGAGCATTTTAAGGGAGAGCACAATGGAAAGGATGTAATTAAATTTGCACACTAAGTGTCGCCCTGAAAATTAAACCTTCTGATCTTGTTTTCATAGTTTCTAGCCACTTTCCCAGGAAAGTAACTATAAACATAGATGTGTATACATTCTTTCCAAGAAACATCTTTTAATGGACATTTTGCACGACCAGTGTGATTGGGATGGTGGTAACCTAACTATCCAATCCCTGGTCATTGTTGAGAATCTATAAATACTGTAGTCGCCAAATAAAATCATCTTTTTCCTTATCATACATTGAACCGTGTCCGTGTGAATCATTCCGTGTCCTACAGCGACAAAGGGATAGCTGAAAATTTTCAACTTTAACCAGTAAGCTATTCATCAATCACAGGTAGTCGTGGCCCTTTGCACTGTACTGCCTGAGTGCTATACTGTAACAGTACTTAACTATTTTTAAAGGGTGTTTATTTTCCAAACATCTTTATAAAGCAGGGAAGTACTTTTATCCCCTCTTTTTTCTTTTAGCTCTTAATCTAAAATAGAACCATATCTGCACAAGTGGTTGTAATAGAAGTAAGCTGTGAGTCTGTGCTGTTGTTGTTACAATGATATGGCTATCCAACAACAAGAAGGTGGCACTCTTGTTATGGAGTAAGAGTATATTTTATTTAATTTAGCAGAGTTTGAAGGTTGGTTGAGCTAATCCAGAAAGAAACTGCTTTCCTTCCTGTATATGTCTGACAGAGGACGTTTTATCAGTGTAGTTATAGTGATGACCCAAAATGATTTGAAAGAGTTAGACAGTAACCTAGTCATCCATAAGGGAGGTAGACCTAAAACCACTGGAACATCTTTTATCAAGTGCTCAGAGAGGGCATGTACAGTGAGCTTGGTATCGGGAAGAACAGCAAGACTGGGTATACTAGGCATTGGCAAAATAAGAAGAGTCCACTATGCATTTAATGTCTTCTGTGACTAAAAAGGAGTGAGGGGAGGGCAAAAATGAACTGTAATATGTAAGTTTCTATTTTTAATGTCAAAATGAAGATGTGTGGAAATTCATTAGTGTTGAAGTTCCAGAATGTGAGGAGTGGCTACACTTTAATTTCTAAACACTGAGAAATACAAAATTAAGATTCATATCTACACCCCAAACAAGTGTCATTGTTCCTTCTTAAACCCTTGTGTGTTCTTTTCTATAATGTCTTGATATGCAGAAAAAATTTTACTTTAAAATACGATGTATATATAGATTACAAATATGAAATTGCATTAACTGCTGCTTTGCTTATTACAAAGTATTAGCACACAGAAATAGAAAAGAGCATTTATGGGAAGGTAATTTATGCAAAAGATTTCATCAATATAATCTTAGTTTTTAAATTAACTTCGGGGACAGTTTTTCTTCAAGCACTTGTTCATTTGTTGCAAGAGATGTATGTGCAAACAGGAAATTTTGATGTCATGGTTATTTCAAAGTAATCATATAAGAAAACTGATATGGATTGTTTCCACTGTACTAACCATCTCTTATGGAAGTAGCAAATCGGAGTTTAGGTTTAAAAATATTTTCGAATATTGATGACTTGTCAGTTAATAGGAAATTACAGCAAAATGTAAACCATACATCTGCTTTCCATAGTTTGAAAAGCAAAATAAATCATTACTGAGAAAATTTGGTTTTGATTTTATGGCAGGAACAGCCTTTCTAATCCTGGAAAGTTGACCTATGCATCAGCAAGCATCATCCCCTTTTCCATAGCTGCTTGTTTGAAGTTACCCTATCAAGCCAGGTGAAACTAATATGAACACACTAATTGTGTCAAAATATAGTTGTGCTTTCCATACTGAATGGATCCAATAAATGTCCAAAATAATGTTTTTTGGTGGGTTTTTTTTTTATGTTCAACCTCTCTCGAAGGCATTCTGGTGATGGGTGCATCTGCCTGAATCGGGGAGATTTATTTGACTTCAAGGCAAAGTGATTTTGGATCATTCTAAAGATTAGATTTGCATATAGATTAGCTAAAGACCGTTGTACAAACTTGAAACCATCCATCAAGTTATGAACAAAACGCAGTGCTGAACTTTGAATTAGATCTGTGCCTTGCCATTTTTTTTTAAGCCATACATGAAGAAGGGAAAAACTATATACACTAGACATTTATAGAACTCATTTCACTACATGGCAAAACCCTTTGAAAAGTTTCCCAGATTAAAATAGAATATGGGAGGAGGCTTATAGACCTCATTTTTAGCTGAGTTTCTCTGGCTGGTTTTTAGCTGTAATATATTTTATCAAGGATTGCTTGGTGAGCAACAAGCATCTTGATGGTCAGTGGATATTCACTAACAGCTGAAGATTCTAGAATATCTTCTCTAAGAAATCTTTTTATAATAGCAATCAAATAAAACCAAACATATGTTCTATTGAGAAACCGCCAGACTATTCACTGAGTCTTCACAGAAGTATGGCGAACGTCGTTTATTTCTATCTTTAGCACACTTTTATAGGGTTTGACAGGGTCCGCAGGCTTAGCAAGATACTATTGGCTAATATATAGTTTTACATTTTTTCTCCTGTTCACAAGGCTATTGTTTTTCTTTCATTCTCGCTGCTTCAGGAGAGTTTCAAGGACACTACCTTTAATATCGCTGCTTATACCAAAGGCTGGCTTGTGCAGACAGGCTTTTACTAAAATATCATGCCTTCCTTCTGTTAAAATATTCTCTACATTCTTCCTTCAGCAAGCAACTAGTAAATCATGAACAGTGTTGCATAGGTTTGGAAAAACACTGAAAAAGTGGTTGTTCATGAACTGTTCTTACAGCTACTCTGCGATTCATCCTTCAGTTTCACTAATGTGGAGTTTATCAGCATTGTGATTCCTTACAGTGGAACAAAGATTTGGTTGTGATGGCATTCTTTGTGGGTTTTGTTTGTTTATTTTAATAGTAGCAGCACCTTTGAGAGTATACTGATGTCTGAAGAACACTGATGCTTACAGTCCATTTCAGGCATACCTTTTATGCTGATCACGCACATTGCAAAAAATTGAGTTATTCTATTGACAAGGAAAATTTTTCAGAAAGTAGCATAACAGGAAAGTAGGTACCAGCTCTGTGCTGGTTTCACATTAATTGATATTTAGTAAGGACGAAAGAAACCACACACTGAAATTATTTTCCTGAGAGAAGCTGCTAAGAGCTTCCTCTGTGCCTGGAAAAAAACAATATCTGTCTAGCTCTGAGAATTGACATCCTATTAAACCATTTAGAAGCTAGGTCCGCCTCTGTGAATTCCACATTTTAAAAACAGGCAAGCCTGGGAAATCTCTTTCTTGCTTCTGGCCTTGAAAGGTAACTGAGCTCCCTGGTGGGGCTGGCCCCACTCCACTGTGGCCAACGCAGCCAAAGCTGGGCCAGTTCACAGCTGTTAACATCTTGCTGACACCAAGCCCTGTCTCTGCCCTCGGCCCGCCCCGAGTCGGGGTCTGCCGGGCCCTGGGAGTGGCTCCAGGCCAGGCCAGGCCCCCTCCACTGCGTTCCCCCCACCCCCAGCGGCTACTGGGCAGAGGGAGTGGCCCAGCTTGGCTTGCAATCCATCGTCCACTGCCCATCAGAAACCACCATGACCATCTGCAGGCCCTGGGTGAGATATTAACTCTTTCACTTCACAGATGAAACTTGCAAAACATTGATCCTCTCTCGAGTGAGAGAAAAGGACAGAGTGAAGAAGACACGTAGAGAAACAACATGATGACACCAAAGTCAGTAAAGGAGTCAAGTCCCAGATGGAAGGAGAATGAGAAGATGCCCTAGTATTGGGGCTGAAAGTTCTTTTGGTAAGGCCATGGAGATGGACTATGATACACTATAATATCCCCTTTAATTCATGAGAAAGCATGGGAGGATGGAGTGTTCAAACTGTAGCTGTGAGCAGAGGCATCCATTGATGAAGTTAAGAAGATGTTGGAGTAGCTGTGATCCCATGAGAAGCTTGAACAGAGAGAGAGATGAGAGTGATGAAGACCCTTTGCCCCCAGGGAGAGAAGAAGAAGACCTCTGTCCCCAGAGATGAAGATAATCGCAGAGATAGATGAAGAGAACCTTTGCTTTTGAACAGCTCATCCTTAAAATAATACCCCATAAGTTCACATGGCCCATGCATGCAGCTGTGGGAAGGCTGTGAAAATGGGAGGAACCTCACGATTGCAGATTTTCCAGGCATCTGCTATTTGTGGAAATTAAAAAGACACGAGAGAACTGTTTCTTGTGGAGAAGTCTCCATGGCATGTCGAGAGAAAACTCCTCTCCCTACAAGAACTGATGAATGACTACTGCAGAGGTGGTAACTGATTGAAAATCCCAGGTTTTGTCTCTACATTGTCAGCTGGGAAGAAAAGAAGTTGGGCAGGAGGAGGAAAAGTGTTCTGAAGGTTTTGTTCTGATTCTTACTATTCTTTTAGTTCTGTTAATAAAGTTTTCTTTATACCTTTTAAGTTTTGAGCCTGCTTTGCCCTCCTCCTAATTCATATCTCACAGCAGGAAATGAGTAAGTGCACTGGTGATTTTATCCAGCGCTAAACCCACCACATTTGGTGTGTTGGCTGGGAAACTAAAATCAGCAAACCTAAACAACTACATGCTCTTCACAAACTTATCAAACAAATTGAAAAACTTAAGTTGATCATACATGTTTTTGTAGATGCTTTCAAATGGTTTTGTGTTCTGTTGTCTTTTATATGTTTTTGAAAAATATCCTGTAAACTGAAAAGACATTAGTATGGGGTTTATAAACTAATGTTTGTTGCCATGTGACTGGATTCTTATGGTGAACTGGATATCTTATGTATTTCTCTATTACTCTGTACAAATAGTACATTTATTATAAAATATGGAGCTATACAAATGGAATTTAGTAAGATGTTTCTAGCGAAGATTGGGTTGCCTTGACTCAAAATAACATAAATAATAAAGTAAAATATTTTAAAAATCTTGACTGAAGTTTCGTAGTATATAATATCCCAGAAATTCTTCAGAAAGGATAGGGAGTCCTTTTCCATGTATATCAGAATTGTTCATACATGTGCAGTTATGCTCAACTCCTGTGTACTGCATGAGTAAAACTCTTTTTAGATTTGGTTATTTAAAATCCTCAGCAGCTAAGGAAACTGGGCATGTAGCAGACTCATTCCAGGGAACAATGTGACAAAAATGCTTTATAGATAGATTCTTGAACTCTTTGCAATAATTTATTGTTCTCTTTTCTGCTATTCCCTTCTTTATTCAAGAAAGCTTTTCATATTCTCTAATATGAAATCTGAAATATCTGTAACAAGAGAGAGTACAGTTTAAGCATTAGTTGAAATTATATTGGAGAACATAGAATACTTAGAACTTTTGAAAAGGAAATAAAGTTATTTTTCCAAATATTTACAGTACTTGCATTTTTGTTTTTCATTTATGTATAATTAACACTGTGGTAATCGACTTATTTTTAAAGACTGAGTAGTGTTCTACCTCCAGAACAAAATCAATAAGGAAAGCAAGAATAGATATTCCTAGGAGGTATGAAAGTAGTAGCTTGTGGTTTTTTACTTCTTGTTTTGGTGAGTGGATTTTTTGGGTTTTCTTTTTATCTTACTGATATGTTCTTTGTGCACAGTATAAGGAAAATAAGAATGAATTCTGTTCTAACAATTTCTCAAAATGTTTACAGTCTTAAAATTACATCATGAAACATTCAGGCATAGTTTTAAAACTGAATTTACAATTGAATTTAATTAGAATTTGGTTATGGAACTCTTGCCAAGATTGGTATACAATCCATTACTGATTTGTTTCCTTTTCTTATTTCCTTTCCAAGCAATGTCTTACTAATTATTCTGTGTTTAAATTTACTTTTAATTGTAGACTAGGAGAGGCTTAAAATATATTTGTAGAAAAATACTCCTGCTAGTGTAAGTACGTCTAGCCCATCTAGATTTTAAGCATCTGTATGAATCGTAATGCAACTTTTGTTCCTTTACTTGCAGCTGGTTTTTTGCAGTATATTTGGCCAGATTTCCTATAGGCTTTATGCTCTTGTGTATTGTCCCCCTGATTTTAATGAAATTACCAACAGTGCACGGAGAATCCATGTTAAAATATTTCAGGATTTGAGGCCCCCTAGCAATTTCACCTGTAGAAATTGTCTTGAACATGTATGTGCAAATTTTCCTCTAGTCTGAGGCTGAATGTATGCTTACTCTCTTCAGACATTGCATAGGCATGCAAAGAGTATTAATGTAGGTATACCACTGCTCAGAAATGGCTACACAGCATCCAGATTAGACCTGGCTGGCATCCAGTCAGCTGCTGATGCGCACAGAGGAACTGATCTGTCCATGCTGTCTTATTTCTGCCTACCTTCAATCTAGTGCCCAGTCCACAAAGACTAATAATTTCAAAGCACCATGGTAAACCAGACTGTGAAATGTTTTCAAGCATTTTTAAAAGCAATACTGCAAATTTTAGAACTTTTTCAGGTGGTGACTATCAAAGGATGGAAATTTAAAGCAAATAAATGACTACAGCATGAGGGAAGCAGGAACAACTTTTGCTATCCTCAAATAACATTTCCTACCTCAGTTTGAAAACTCCAATATTTTAAGTTAAATCCTTTTTAAAATGCACTTAAATGGGATGACTTGATGAATATAACTGAGAATTATAGAAAAATAATGTTCTGATCATTAATTTCATTGTAGAGATATGTGAAACCAGTAATACATGAGACTTTAAAAACATTTATTGCTGGAAACTATTTTCTCTTATTCAGGCTCTTCCAATTCCAGTTAAAATTGTTTAAAGTAGGGGAGTGCTATAAATTTCTATGTCCCCTGTCTGTCTGTCACCACTGTCCTCCCCGCAGCAGCCAGGAAGACAGAGGAGATAATTTTAGCTTGTCAAAGAAGAACCTAAAAACAAGGCTCCTTCCCTTAGCTGAGATGGCAGTTACAGCTTTATTTCTTGGGATCCTACGGAGTGAGGGAGCAGGAGGGAAAGAGGAAGAGGTATCGATAAGCCTCTCTTTTTGAAGGCAGGGGAAAGGGTGGGTTACACTTACACAACCAATAAGGAGAACTGGGGAGAAAAAGATAAAGGAAAGAAACTTACAATTCTACATTTTCAGGGGTCCATTCTTTGGGTCATACCATTTTTCCTAACTGCATTGCAATAGGGGAGGAACTAAATTTGGTTTAGAAGATGGAATATTTGTCTAAAAATGGAAATAAATTTTAGAAAGTTATGTTAGTGATATAGTTAATGTAATTTAAAAAGTGAATTATCATCCAGAAGATGATTTCTTGGAGCATTTGTGTGTGTATGTGTGTGTGTGTGTGTGTGTGTGTGTATAGCAATTGGCAGGTGGTTTTCTCTCTATTTCTTGGGAAGGAGAGAGCCACTTATGACAAAGGCATTTGTTCTGTTGTTGGAAAAAGGTTAACAGTTTAGCCCAATAATCTTGAAATCTGTGCAATAAG
This sequence comes from Pseudopodoces humilis, assembly GCF_049639895.1. NCBI lineage: Eukaryota > Metazoa > Chordata > Aves > Passeriformes > Paridae > Pseudopodoces > Pseudopodoces humilis. The sequence goes on from NC_142211.1 coordinate 17,068,489, forward strand.
TTCTTTGATAAATAAAGACATCAAACAAACCCCAAATAAATACTTTTGAATTAATTTAGTTTCCTTGTGTCACTTTTAAAATATTTTGACTGTAAATTCCTTTATACTGACTATATGGACCTAATCATAGTTTCAAAATATGCTGAGAATCATGTTATGATAGCGAAGTATTTACTTCTGTGGAAAAGAAACCTGATGTGTTTCAGCTTGCTGTTTTTCTATATTAAATGAAAATACTTCAACTATGCTTTGTAACAAAATCAAGCAAAACTTTGGGTTGCATTATAAAACTACTAATAAGAGGTAAGAAAAAAAATCTGAAGCAGAGATTGAAATGTCAATGATTTTGTCTGTATTTAGGGATAAAATCCCACAGATTCTGCCACAGATTGTCTCTAACTGCTGGAAATAGGAAGATTACTGTCTTGTGTACACTAAATAATTTGGATGAGAATAAACAGAACTGATAATTAGGCATAATGAATCCTTAAATTATATACACTGTTAGAAACCTGCTCAATTCAGGGAATGATCCAAAATAAACCTAAATTTTGTGGAAATAGAGCAAGAATGTCTTTTTACAAAGAAAATTCACCAATTTGAATTTGTTTATATGCCTAACAAAATATTTTATTGAAGGAGGTGTGTAGGCAATGTATTATGTTAATTTCTAGTTGCAGTGTGAACAATAAATGGAACTTTAGAAAGGGCTGTCAAATACATCCAAGTATATCTCATTGCACTAATATTTATTAGTGGATATACTTTAAGCAGTTCCTGAGGATGTACTGTAGTGTTGAGCCTTTATTATTATCTTCAGGTTCACATTTGTTCTTCTTACTCTTCACTAATAGGTAGCATAGATCAGTCAGTGTTAAAGGAATTGCCTCCTGATCTCCTGGCAGAAATTGAATCCACCATGCCACTTTGTGAACGTGTGAAAATGAACAAGCGCAAACGTAGCACAGTTAATGAGAAACCAAAATATGCTGAAATCAGTTCTGATGAAGACAATGACAGTGAAGAAGCTTTTGAATGTAAGTAGTACATATAAGCCCCAGTGGTTGTTTAAATTCTTATATGTGGAGTAAAGTAAATTATGGAAAACTTTCACAGTAATTATATGCTTTAAGGGATTCTGGGTTCATTGCATCCACTCAACAGATCTGGTCATCTTTCTAAACAATTCACTGAGGACATCTGGGTTAAAAATAAATTATAATATTTCTCAAAGGATACTGTAAAACTGAATTCAGGTAAAACAAGACAAAATGATCAAGAGAATGAAAGATCTGTGACAAGTACACTGAATAGATTTGTAGTGTTATAAATATGTATTTCAGAATTCTTTTGGTTGTCCACAAATGAACTTTAAAAATATGAAATAGCTATTGCTATAGAAGATAAATTTCTTTGAGCATCTCATGAAGAAAGGGCATTTCATTAAATTAAATTATGAGAACTAAAAATTGATTAAACTCATTCAGTGAGTGATAACTGTGTTATTGCATAAATGTTTGGCAGAATTTAGAAGGAAATTGGATGTTTATATTCTGAGTAGTCTTTATGTATAAAATTAATAGTAACTCTTGAAATATTATTAGTACTTACATTTTAGTAATTTTTACCTGCTTCAAAATAAACTTTGTAGAGCAATAACTGATTGCGAATAGCTGTTCCTATGTTCATGTTATTTGCCTTGTGGAGCCAGCACAACTGTTACACATTCTGTTTTGTTGTGCAGCATTAACAAACTGATCAGTTTAAATTTCTGCTGGAAAGCAATATTGGAACTTATTTTTCTAATGGAGATATAGCTGGGGTCAGAATTTGTCCTACAGACCATAAATTCATACTGATGATTTGTAAACTGTGGAGACAGATTTAATCAACTGCCGCAAAATACTGCCTCATGGAGGAAAAACGTCAGTTGAAATGTGTAAAGTCTTTTCACATAAACCCCCTACTTTTCTTCTCCGATATGCTCACTTCAGTTATCCCAGACAGCTCTTGGTTTCTTCAGCTGCAGTTAACTCTCAACCATTTTAGAATTGAGTGTTAGTAGCTCAGGCCTTGTGAACATGATTGTACTGCCTCCAGAAGCAAGTCTGATCTATAAGCAGAACAGCTCAAAAACGTGAACTAAGTTATTACCTTTAACACTTGAACCACCTCTGTGCAGAAGTTTTCAAAAGTAGAAGCCCTCTGGGGTGCAGTGCAGAGCATTGGTATCACCTCTCACTCAATATTGGTTTCACTAGTTCTGAGCCTGGGCTATTGACTATATCCTGGTATGTTTCCTATTCTTCTCAATAAACTGGGGTTGTGGAAAGAACTTGTCAGTTCTGTTCTAGTTCTGTCTGAATGCTTGGAGCCATTTTGCTCAGAAACAACCCTCTATACAATCATACCTCTCTAAACTTCAGGAGGCTTTGGTAGAGACACAGAGATGTCAGGGCTGTTATATGCAAGTTCACATTAATAATAAACTCTTCTAGTCTAGAATGTAATGTGTTGAAGCAATTTTGATCTTCATAGCAAAGTCTGTGTTAGACGTCTCTTTGCTTTCCTGTTACCTTAGATAATGGAGAGTTGGCTGATTTAATGGATGAAATTACCTCCTTTCTCCAAATCCTTTTTCTATTACGTTAGCACTCTTTGCCCTTCAGGACTATATTTGAAAACAAAGACATCTCCATTCTCCTCTACACACACACTTTATTTCCATCAAGTTTCTGTCTTTGTATAGAACATTTATCCCAGTTTTTCAATATTCAGTTGTGCAAGGCTTTTTGGTTCTGACTAAAAATTGATTTTAATAACCTTCTGTGGTATATACTTGCTGTCTGGCTCAGGATTGTGACTCCAGCTTTCTCCTTTACACTGAACCTCCTGCAATATATATCAAGACAAAATTTTAGTTGTCTTGGCAAAACAGAATATCTTTAATTAACTAAGTTACCAAGTGTCATGGGAACTCACTGTGTTAGATGGGCAAAGCAATCACTGAATTGAAATATGGACACCTAATAAGAGTCAGAATTTAGACAACCGTAGTGTTCTCTTATGAAAGGATGCAACTTATTTTGATTTGTTCTATTTTCCTGACTTTGTATAAAATGACAAATGCCCTGTAAATTTTTATTTCTAAATGTTTGCTCATCTTCCCTAGTTTTAGGTACTTTTTCATGTAATTTAAAATAAATTGTTAGAATAATGCCATAACAGATTTTTATGATAGTTTTAGAGTGTTTGCTTGTTTTACAGAACATCTATATGATAGTGCTTAACTTGCAAATGTATAATTTTGAGCTATTAAAAGTATAATTTTTGTCCTTATAATGAAAATGCATTTTATTTTTAGCTTCTCGTAAAAGACATAAAAAGGATAGAGATGAAGCTTGGGAGTATGAAGAACATGATAGAAGAAGTTCTGGTGACCATAGGAAAAGTGGTTATTGTCATGAAGGAAGGAGGACTTCTGGTAGTGGCCGTTATCGTAATCGCAGTCCCAATGACTCTGAGATGGATGATTATTCTCCTCTTCCTAGCCTCAGTGAGGGTAACTGATTGCTTTAAAAAAATAATTTCTTCCATAATACTAGTGCATTTTTAAAGGATATGTTAAACATTTTAAAATAAACATCTTTACATGCAATATTGAATATAAGCATAAAAAGTGTAAACAATCCTTTATTCTCTTAATTAGTAGCTAGAAAAATGAAGAAAAAAGAAAAACAAAAGAAGAGGAAAGCTTATGAACCTAAACTAACACCTGAAGGTAATTTTAAAATATTTATTTTCTATAGTTTGTATTTTCTGGTTTGTATATAAAATAATTATATATACGTTTCTTTTTCACCAGAAATGATGGATTCTTCTACTTTCAAAAGATTTGCTGCTTCAATAGAGAATATTTTGGAAAATTTAGAAGACATGGATTTTACAGCTTTTGGTAATATGGCAAAAATTTTCAAAATGCTTCCCCCAATTAAAAACACAAGAAAGGAATTTGCATCTCTGTATTTCCAAACTTCCTTCTTTGTGATTTAATAGCCTGTGAAACACACTGCAGTATACTGCATTTATATGGCTTCTACCTTTAGTGAAGGCCTTTACCTTTCCAATTTCATTTGCTACTACAGGAAGAATATCCTCCTTCCTTCCTGCAGAATCCAAAAGGGACATAAATCACAATGAGACAAATAATAGTCCCTTGGAGTGGAAAGGATACCTCTTTGGGACATCATTAGGGTATCTTTTGTCAAACGTATCTTTGTAAAGAATGCTAACGTAAGATGGCTGGATGCCAGGCACCCACCAAAGCCTCTCTCTCACTCCCCTCTGCAGCTGGACAGGGGAGAGAAAATTTAACAAAGGGTTCATGGGTTGAGATAAGGACCAGGAAAGATCGCTCATCAAATACCATCACAGGCAAAACAGGTTTAAATTAGAGGTATTAATTTAATTTATTGCTAACAAAATCAGAGCAGAATAATGAGAAGTAAAATAAGACCTTAAAAACACCTTCTCCCCACTTTCTCAGATCTGCCTCCTCCCTCCTAGTGGCACAGGGAAACAGGAATGGGGTTTATGGTCAGTTCATCGCCCATTGTTCCTGCCACTGCTCAGGGAGAGGAGTCCTTCCCCTGCTCCAGCATAAGGTCCCTCCCATGGGAGACAGTTCTTCATGAACTTTCCCAACATGGGTCCTTCCCAAGGGCTACAGTTCTCCACAAACTGCTGCAACATGGATCACTCTTATACGGGGTCATTTTCAGGCACAGCCTGCTCCAGTGTGGGTCCCTCAGAGTCACAAGTCCTACGAGGAAACCTGCTCCAGTGTGAGCTCCTCTCCTCACGGGTCCACAGGTCCCTGCTCTAGCACAGGCATCTCATGGGGTCACAGCCTCCTCTCAGGCATCCCCCTGCTCCAGCATGGGCTCCTACACAGGCTGCAGGTGGATCTCTTCATCCCTGTGGCCCTCCCTGGGCTGCAAGGGCACAGCTGCCTCACCATGGTCTTCCACCACAGGCTGCAGGGGAATCTCAGCTCTGGCACCTGGAGCACTTCCTGTCCCTCCTGCACTGACCTTGGTGTCTGCAGAGTTGTTCCTCTCACATGTTCTCACCCCGCTCTGCTTTGGCCCCAATTACATCTGTGCAATAACTTTCTTTTGTTCTTAACTACGTTATCCCTGAGTCATCACTGCCATCTCTGATTGACTCAGCCTTGACCAGTGGTAAGTCCATCCTGGAGCCAGCTGGCATTGGCTCTGTTAGTCATGGGGGAAGCTTCCAGCAGCTTCTCACAGAAGCCACCCCTGTAGTTCCCCCGCTATCAAAATCTGGACACACACACCAAATACACTGGTAATTTCTGGGGCACATAATTTTGCATCTGTTGTAGCCTTTGGCCCAACAGAGATTGATTATTCAATTCAGCAGCAGAGTGCTTATTCTCTTATGGATGGGGCACTGAATCACTATATGCTCCTTATCCATTTCAGTAGAAACTAAGCCAGTTTAGCATAAGTGTCTGATGAAGTAGTTCAGGTTGACCAATATGACTTTATTTTGAAACAGATAACAGATCATTTGTTAATTTTTTAGAACTAGAACAAAGGGAGCAACATAATAAGCAAATCACTACAGCTATGGTGCCTACAATTTTGGATTAAAAATATTTTTAATCTATGACTTTCAGTCATATTTAACAAGTAGTCATTTTAACACCACCAAAAGTTGTCATCATCAGTCTTCATTAGATGGAACTATGATATGCTAGCTATTTTGAAAATGAGTTCTTTGTCTTCAGTTGGCTTTTTCATATTGATTGTAAAATACTGGTTTCTTTGAAGTCTTATTAGAAATGTGATTGCTAATTTTTAATTAATTTCTTTTAAGGTGATGATGATGAGATTCCACAAGAGCTGCTACTGGGAAAGCATCAGCTTAGTGAGTTGGGTAGTGAATCTGCAAAAATAAAGGCAATGGGCATAATGGACAAGGTACATATTCATGGTATTTAACTGTTTTTGAACATTTAATTTTGTTAAACATACAAAAACTTGTGCTCCCTCTAATATTCCACACTCTTCACGTGTATCTGTGACAAATACTGTGAACAGTTGTGCTTCTGCTGAAGTACTTAAAAAGTTACCACATCTTAACTGGTCGTCTCTGAATCCAAGACATTTTTGTTAAATGGTCCTCTGTTAGGGCTGACTCAGAGCACTATATGACAGTAGGTAACACATGCCTGAGCAGTAAAATCTAATAATTAAACTACTTTCACAGAAGCACACAATTTTCTCCTTACAGTTACTGTTGAGCAACCACAGTAAAACAGAACCTGCTGGCAAATTCAAAAAATCTACCCTTGCTGATATATGCCATTAGTGCAATGTAAATATCTGATGTCCATCCAGCATCACACTGAGCTGCCCACTACCTTCCTCTCTCCTAAGAGTCCTTTCAAACTTTAAAGATTTAATGCTCAAGCTGATAATAAGATTAATTTTTTGTAGACTGCATATTGTGATTTCTTTGCCATACTCTTCCCAACTTTTGTCAAGGGAACTTTCTGTTGGCACAAACTGTTAGTATCACACCTTTAGAAACAGTATTCTTGCTTTCTTTATCTTCCTAGAACTACTGGCTTTGGGAAGTCTTGTATTAAATTCTTACTCTACCTCCTCATGACCATTTATTATGTTTATGAAGTGTCTGTGAAGCTACTTATACAAGTCGCTCTGAAGGGTTTTATTTAGTCTGAGATTTAGATGTCCTTCATGGCTCTTTGTTCTCTACCTTCCTTTGTAGCATGATATTAGCCTGTTTGTTTCCTGATAGTTCTCACCCTTAACCTCTGTTAACTGTTTTTTTTCACATACATACTTACATATATGCATAAAATCAGAATTTTGTTGCTTCTAAAGGTGAGCACCAATAGTATCTGGATGAATGAAACCGATTCTCCTGGAATTTAGCATATAATACAGATTATTTAATCACAATTCTGTAGAACATCAGCAAGTGAATTTGAGTTACTTTTTTCAACATGCTAGTTTTTTTAAATTAACAGTTATTGAGAATATGTTTCCTTTTTATTAGAACTCAAGTATCAGGGAATTTTATTTCTGTTTGTCCATAGAACTTGGATTTTGTCTTAATAAAGATCTATATAGTCAGCTAGAATTTGGGATTGATACTTGGATTTAGTACATTTCTGTTTCTAGAAGCAAATGCAAAAGCATATAACTATACAACATTAATTACAGTTAAGCAATTTTAAATACATTTCTATGTATTTTTCTGGTTGAAAATGAAGTTTGATTGCAGTCTTAGAACATATTTTCACTAGTTTAATTCTGTTATCAGCATTGTAAATCATGCTGTGTCAGAAACCTGACAAATCAAGATCCAATACTTAGATTGGGCTTTTTTCCCGCAATTTGGAAGCCTTTATGTTCCTACAGTTGTTTGATGTGTTTTGTTTCTTGTTTTAGCTCTCAACAGATAAAACAGTAAAAGTCTTGAATATTTTGGAGAAGAATATTCAAGATGGATCAAAGCTTTCCACATTACTTAACCATGTGAGTTTTCAAATTACATAATTTCACACCATTGTGTAGAATAGGGTTTTCTTCACTTGAGACCCCTATAGTGATAGTTTAAAATTCTGCGTGTCTGTGAAAGGAATTCCTGATTTAATATGTATGTGCTTAAAAGACTGCGAAATTTTAAGATTTGAAGTAAAATTCTATTGTTTATATTATTTCAGTATGATTTACTATAGTAAACATGTATTTGGAGCAATTAGGTTACCTTTGGACTTAATTTTAAATATTATAGTTTCATCCTGAAATATTCATGGTAACTGATGGAACTTGCACTATTGGGCATTTTTTTTCTACTTTTCTACGTGTCCATAAAACATTCCTGCCACAGTGGAAGAAATATAACAACCTGTGTTTTTATACAGGCAAGAAAGATTATTTTTCTCTGTACCAGAGAAGTTATTAAAAATGTCACCTGGTTTTGCTATTAATTAATATTATTACAATATTTCAGTAGTGCTGTATGGTCATAATTAACCTCATGTATGTTTTATAACCTGTGCAAACACAGAAATACAGAGATTCCATACCCTATGCTAAATCTAAATCACAGAATCACAGAACGTGCTGAGTTGGAAGGGACCCCCAAGGATGATTGAGTCCTTATATGGTCATATTTGATAAGACATGTTTTAAACCCATTGATGTAGATGAGTTTGTCTCTGTTGTATTCTCATGAGTTTTGTGTGACTTAACAGTCTTTTTGCGCAAGAATTCTCTCTAGTGGCAAAAATTAGACTGATCAAAGCAGCAACTGGTATGTATAGGCCACTGAAGAAAACACTAAATGAATAAGCTTAGATTTTGATTAAGGTACGTCATTCTTAAGCAGAGAATGTGACAGTCTTCCTTCATAGTGCTTTCCAATGATACACAGAAAGCTTCTTTTTGTTTTACCAGAAGAATACAGTGAGATATTGAAGACCTGTAACTTAGGGTTATAAAACTTTTGCTAGCAAAACAAACATTTGTTGATTTCTAAACCAAACTATTTTTGTATCATAAAGGTAATATTGCATTTTGTGTGCGTGTGTATGTAAGTATATTAAAATAATGTTATCTTTTACTTGGTAAGGAAAAAAAATTAACTTCTCGTTCACACTATCTTGTTTTCTATCACCTGTTACAGAACAATGACACTGAAGATGAAGAGAGATTATGGAGAGATCTTATTATGGAGAGAGTGACAAAATCTGCTGATGCTTGTCTTACTGCTATCAATATTATGACATCACCAAATATGCCTAAAGCTGTATATATTGAAGATGTAATAGAAAGAGTTATTCAATACACAAAATTTCATTTGCAGAACACTCTCTATCCTCAGTATGACCCTGTGTATAGAGTGGATCCTCATGGTGGTTAGTATGCTAAATGTTTTGCATTTTGTTGTCATACACATATCTTGAGGTGTGGGTATTCAAGAACAGTTTTAAGAATCTTGGATCCAGAATTCAAAGCAATTATGAAAATATTAAATTCTTGCTTTCCAGCTGATTTTACTAAATAGTTTTTCTTTTGTAAGAAATTTAATTTACAAAACTGTAGTCATGGACTTGTTTTGGAGACATTTTTTGAGGAAGATGATAATCTTTCTAATATCTGATGTGAAATACTGAAAAAAATAAAGATATTTTTTATTTTCTAGGTGGTGTTTTAAGTTCAAAAGCAAAACGTGCCAAGTGTTCCACCCACAAGCAAAGAGTTATAGTGATGTTATATAACAAAGTTTGTGACATTGTCAGCAGTTTGTCAGAGTTGCTAGAGATACAGCTTCTCACTGATACAACTATTCTTCAAGTAAGTTTTATCAGAAAAAATTTTGTCTGAGAATTTTTTTCTTTTTCCAGAGAGATTGTAAAGTGTAATTGTCTCAATGACATGAAATATGAAACCAGTACAAACTTTTGAATTATTAACAGCAGTGACTAGTTTGTTCTGTAGTAATGTTCACATCTTAAATGGCTTTTCTTGTACAATTAAGAAAAGTTGAATCTGATTGTATTAAAATATCCTTTAATAACTTTATTTGTAAACCATATGAATACATGTTGTTGAATACCTTACCTGAGGAATGAATAATCTACTTGCGAAAATGCATAAATATCAGTTTAATAGTCAAATATACTTACAATAACTTCTTTCTGTTGATAGATATCATCTATGGGAATAACACCTTTCTTTGTAGAAAATGTCAGTGAACTACAGCTATGTGCCATCAAATTAGTGACTGCAGTAAGTAATTTTTAATTTGCAGTAGTTTCATGTTCTTCTGAGAGTTATTAGGGCATTTACATAGGCTGTATTTTTGCTGGTAGAGAATTGGAGCTTAGAACTAATTTTATTCTTGCATGTTTTTACAGTTTGGTATCATAATCTAAGAACAATATTAAAGCTACTTGAGCTCATCCCATTTGCAGAGTACTCTATAGGAAGAAATAGCCTACTTAAGCCAAGGAATTTACTTAATTTTGGTTATGTTGTTTAAAGTTTAAACACATATCCCTTCCTCTTACCTGTTCTTTCTAGTCTTAAAAAATCTTTCCAATGTGTTTTTTTTTTATTTTGTTTGTTAAGATTAGAGTTTATGCAATGGTATCAGCCATAGAACTAGTAGGATAGTTCTATATAATATATTATATAACTATATAATAGAACAAGTCCTTTTCCTCAGAAGAGGTGGCTATGTGAAAAATTCATGGGGCAGATAAAATATTTTTTCAGGAAAACTGCAGTGCAACACAAATGTGTTTGTTCAAGTGAGAGTTTTTCATCTTTGTAAGGATTATGTACTCTAGTATTTATAAAAGTAATTCTGCCTGAACAAAAGGAGAGGCAAACTCTACAATCCTGACCCCATAAATTGAATTATTATTTCATGTCAGGCAAACATCAAAGCTTGGTTTTCTTAAATGTGCTCTAAAACTATACATGTGCTCACATTTAATATATGTTACCATAAACTTTTGCTCTGTACTGGAGTCTGATAGCTTAGCCTTACACTGTTTGACTTTCAGTGTATTGTACTATTGGCAGAAAAATTTAAAACACATTGTATTTTTAAGATCTATTGCGCATTTATGCTATTTGAAGATTTAAAAAAAGCTATATTTGAAAAAGGTTTTATATATTTTATAAAGAAATGCTTGCTTTGAGAAAACAAAGCAATGCATTTAAAACAAGGTATGCATTAAATATAATCTATTTAAATGTCATGTAAAGAGTATGTTTCTATATATAATTTAAAAAATCTATTTAACAAGTGATATTTTATGTAACAATAGTTTTTTAACAATTCTGTTACTGTTAAATAGGTGTTCTCCAGATATGAAAAACATAGACAGCTAATACTAGAAGAAATTTTCACTTCCCTTGCAAGACTACCAACCAGCAAGAGGAGTTTGAGAAATTTCAGGTAAATTCTGACATAGATTGATAATTTGTAGACAGCAACATTTACAGTTTTTTAGATGTAGGATTTTAGGCTTTAGTATTGACTTGTTCTTTAAAAATCTGTAACTCCATGAGCTATGTTTTGTTAGAGGTTGATATTTCAAAACTTCTACAGTGAGAGCAGAATTGTCTGACGAATGTATTTTGTAATAATCATTTTCTTATGCTATCATATTTAAACCTGCTTCCAAAATATCTTGGTTTGAAAGACAGGTGTCTGCCAAGGCAGGTGGGAACCTCCCTTGGAATGGAGAATATGACCCCTTTCCCTCCAAATTATTATAACTTTGAAATTAAGGGGCTTTCAGGCAAAGACATGGGAAAAGGAATAACAGTTCTTTACTGGTATGTATGTGTATAACAAAGCAAACAAACAAACAACAACAATCGTAACAACAAACAAGAACAGAAAATCCATTAAACAGTCTCTTCCCACTCTGTAAGCAATTTCCCCTTTGGTGTAGTTATGGTCACAGCCAGCAGGGCAGATGCAATGATTCCCCTGTGGCTGCGGGGGGCGCTCTGGCAAGAGCCTGGAGACCACATGGTTCATGGCGGCTTGACTAAGATGGGAAGGGATGAGAAAGGGGCTTGCTTTACAAACCCCGCAGAGGCAGTCAATCCCGGTGCCCCAGCAAGATTCTCAGAAGTAGCAAGTTGGAACGGCAGGAACGAGCAGAATCCCGAGGTGGTAGATGAGATGTATCAGAAACTCCACAGCTGTAGCTGGGAACACAGGACATCTTGGCAGGCAGGGGGTGTGGGGCTACAGTGTAGCAAAAAAACACAGAGCAGTACCAAAGAATCGGCAGGGGGCTGGGCAGCAACAGCCAGGCTCCTGAACACAGCAGGCTCCCTGGGAGGGGAAAGGGGCTTGGGGATCCCGGGTTTTCCCCTGAGGCACCCGAGCAGATGGTGAGAGGTCCTTTCTTTGGTGAAGTAGGGTGTTAATGAGATCCCAGTGCAATTGCCACTCTTAGGAGCAGAGCTCCACTCACAAGGCAGCATTAGACGGAACCCCGCAGTGGTGATGAATTCTTCTCACAACAGCCACAGCCTTTCTTCCCCCTGTGAAAAACGAGGTTCACTTTCTTAATAAATTATAAAAAGTTTAATATAAACAAAAAAACAATTAGGAGACAAAGAAAATAAAGCAAAGTGTTAAAACGGCCGGGTGCCCTGGCCTGTTGCCAGGAACACACCTGATATCTTTGGAACACCCTTTTACCCCCTCCTGCTTTGAGGGTTTAATGCATATTCAGACTTTTCTAAGAAGCATTTTGCATGGTTATGCCCTGAACCCGCCTCTTCAGAGCATGCTTCGTATGGTTTTTATTTCTGCTGATCATTATTTTATTTGAATTTGATTTCCTTTCTTTGCAAGCGGTCATTGCTGATAACAGTCTGGGCCCCTCGTCCTGCCGCTGGTGACAGCTGGGCTTCATGTCCATCTACTGTCAACGGCCTGGTCCTGGCTGCTGAAAACACCCTGGTCTCCATGTCCTGCTGCTGATAACAGCTTGGGCCCCACTGTCTTTGCCCTCTCGGGTTTCCTTGCTTTGTACCATGAAATTCCTTTATGCTTAAAACTTGTTAGCAAGAGAAAAAGTACATACATAGCCAAAAAGCATTTAACATATAATATTCATCCTAATACTTGCGAAAGCCAATATCACAATATGGATTTATAACACCCCCAAATGCTGAGAGCACGAGAGATAGAAGCTGTACCCAACACCTTTTCTCCAGCCCAGTTCTAGCACTATCTCTGCCCTTCCCAGAGAACCCCCCAGGTAAAAAGAGAGAGTAGCCAGTTGGACCCATCCCCTAATCTGTGGCCACTTCTTTTGTCTTTCTGAAGTACACGGTCATTATTGTCTCCTAGCAACACATATGGGGGAAAATTCTTTTGGAGAAAGAAACAAAAGAAAGAATCCTAAATCCCAACACAAAATAATTGCAATATCTTATCTGTCTCACTAAGTATGTAAATGACTGTAATGTTATTATTAATTCAAAGGTTTTTTCTTGGAAAATTCTTTGGTTCTGTGTATAGGGATTTTATATGGCATTGCTAAAGCTTAATAGGAAAATTCTGGCTGAATTTCTTTGAGGACATATTTAGAGCACTCCTTCCATGAAATCAATCTAGTACTCCTTTGAATGAGTCTAATTTAGAAGCAGTTACTCACTTCACTTGAACTGTCTTTTAAGTTCTTCAGCTGGATTTCAGTGCATCTTCTGAATAATAGTATAGTTTCAGGTTAAATTAGAGAAAGTGATATGCAGATAGAAAAGAACTCTATAACTCACAGAGTAGTTATAAGAATAGGTATGAATTTATTCAGCGCTGAGGTGCATGGGGGATATCTCCTCCAAAAAGCATGCACCCTTTTTGAGATTTGGCTTTCTCCTTTTATCCTTTACAAACTAGGGTTGCGCAATATGCTTAATACATATTCATTTCCTAACTCTGCCTGTCTTCACTTCATATTAAAATTAGTTCCACGCCCCTTTGCAGCTGCGCACTGGTTGTTTCTGGTCAGTTTGATGGTCGTCTGGGGGGTCTTTGGGATGAGGTAGCAATTTTCCCCTTAGTTGAACTCTTCACCCTATCTTTTCACGCATGCCTCTTTCAGTCCTTTGACCATCTTTTGGACTTTGATACCGTTCCTTCCAGCTTAGGGGTCCAAGGAATCCCTTTATTTTGTGGTGTTTTTGTTTTTGCATTTTGTTTGTGTATTCTAGCTCTTTATCTTATTTTGCAGTCTCGCTTCTTTCTTGCTCTTGTCAGTTCCCCCTCTCTTATGGTCAGGCATTTCTTTATGCTTAATTCTTAATTTCTCTGTTTCAAAAGAATCTGGCCTGGACTTGATTTTAGTTGAAATTGAGGTTGAACACTGCAAATTATTCTAAAACATTTGTTTTTAGGGTTGATTTTGTTTCTTGCTTCCATACATCTTTTCCCTGGAAACAGACAAGTTGTCAGTGAAATAGGTTGTCTCATCCAGGGTGGATGAACAGGAAATATCCAGGAAAAGAAATTCATTGAAACCTTGAAGTTGAATTCAGTAATTCTAATGTTTACATGAGTGCTTATTCCTAGTATTTCCTATTGCTTTGTTTATAGACATCAGAGGGATCTAGTAAATAAGAAGGTGTTAGATATAGGAGCATAAATGGTAGATACCCTCTTTGAATTTGGACCTTTACTATAAAGAAGTTACTGTCTCAAGGCCATAATGACTGCACTGTTTATCTCTAGAGTCGTAGCTCTAACTTGTTAAAGGATATTCCCTGTCTATGGCTATAGTCATGAAGGGTGCAGCTTACCTAAAATTTTATAGGAAAATATTCTCTCTGTACTAGTTAGAGATAATTTCATAAAGATAATAATTCCAATCTGTTTTGTGTCTAGTTATTATTTTGATAATTTAGGGAGAATTATGTCAGAGATTATCACCTTTTCATATTGTTAAAGGCAGCATTAAGTGGTGTTAATGTACATATGGGTAGTAAGCATCACACTATTTATCAGGCTAAATCACTTGGAAGGGGAGAAATGTGAGGTGGACTGTAATCATGCTGATGATAATGTGAAAAACGAGGTTCACATATTTTTATAGAATTTAAAAGTTTAATAGAAAGACAATTAGGAGATAAAATAAAGTAAAGTATACAGATATGGCCAGGTGTCTGCAGTCAGCCAAGAGAGCACACCTTATTAACAAAGGATTGTCCCTTAAAAAAAGAACCCTATTACATATCCATAAATTCTCATACAAATTCATACATTCTTCTGAAGTTTTTTGATGTTCCTTTGTTTAGTTTTTACCTTGCCTCCTTCCCAATAGATCAATCTTCTTGGCGCCACTGGGTTTTCTACCCTCCAATAAGGATGCAATAAATCCTTCTCTTGGAGGTCTTGGAAGACAAGATAATCTTAAGAATGCAGGGGGGTCTCTGACTATCTTTTCAGTCTCTTAGTTATATAAACAAAAAGTAGTTTGTGCTTTAATATCATGTTATAGCCTAACATATATATGTATTATACCACTATTTCTAAATTTCATCAATAACAGAAATAAAAGAAACTATATTAGTACAACAAAGTTTTCTAACCTTATACATAACATTCATTATAATATTTGCTAAAAGCCAATAATATAATATACACTTATAACAATATCAACTTATAAGACACTCTTGCATGCTGAAGTTTATAGTCTGTTGCAATACCTGAGATTACCATAGGTGTAACTCTTGTAGAAGTCAGTCCAGGTCATGGTCACTAATTTCTCATTTAAAATTCCTGCACATTTCAGATACAATAAATAATATATAAGTAATAACTTATTATTACAAACTTGGTCTATTTTTTTAAATGTTGTGTTGGAAATGGATATGGAATTATACAGAATGAACCTATTAGTAAGTACCTTTCCATGGATGTGTTTGATTTATTAAATATTTCTGAAGATATTTCTGCTGCTGAACTTCACAGACACTGATGTCCCATCTGTGAGCTGTTTCAGTTAATCTCTTTGGCTTGAGAATAATGCTTACCATTTTTTTAGACCAAATCTTTCACTGCATGAGAAAAGCAAATAACAAGATAAATGTGCATAACACAGATTCCTAGCTTTGATTATTATTTTAGAAAGATGTTATTTAGGACAAAAAAAAATCTGTTTGTTTTTTTGGTTTTTTTGTTTAGTTTTAGTGCTAATGCTGTCTTATTAACAGATTAAACAGCAGTGACACTGATGGAGAGCCTATGTATATTCAGATGGTAACAGCTCTAGTTCTGCAGCTAATTCAGTGTGTGGTGCATTTGCCATCAACAGAAAAAGATTCTAATTCAGAGGAGGAATCAAACAAAAAAGTAAGTTTTTTTTAAAGAGCCATAATTATTTTTGTTTTGCTACAAGAATGACTTTGTAGGTATAATATTTTATGATGGTGCTTTAGTAATCAAGCCTTTTAATTTTATGTCAGCTGTAATTATTTGATGAATGAGAAATGCTGGTCTGGAAATTATATTTATGTGCATGCTAAAATATTAGAAAAGTACATCTTGTTATTTTTAGGTGGATCAAGATGTGCTTATGACTAACTCGTATGAAACGGCCATGAGAACAGCACAAAACTTCCTTTCTATTTTCCTTAAGAAGTAAGTACTGTTGCATTCTTTAGTGTATTGATGAAACCAACTCCAAATAAAATGTCACACCTTAAGACAAACCAAACCACTTTGCAATTGTAAATGACTACTAATAAAGTTACTTATAACAATATATTTTATAGATCTCTGAGAGAGCTACCTGTCTGGAAAAAAAATTTTATGGAACAGTCTGCAGAGAGTTTAAAAACACATTAAAGAATCTGTCTGATGATTTATATAGGATCCTTTTATCAGGGATCTTTTACTCATCTGAAACATGGAAGAGAATGATGTGTAAATATTTAAGTGATGAAACCAGATTATTTCAGTCATCAAAATGGCCAAAAATATAAAAACCCTAAAATTACTTTCATTTACATAAGGTTAGGATTGTTAATAGCTCAACAGGAAAAAAAACCCCATACCTGAATAACCAAAGGATTTGTAAGAAAAAGTCCTGAGGTTTTTGACATGTTAATTTCTGCTGTTAAGCCAAAACGCTGTTTATCAGCTATCTAGTCATTTCTCTGTATACTTCTGGTATAACTGAAGTTAAGGATGCCACATATAGGTGGAACACTACCACGTATATTATCTTTTGATTTTTCTACATTATGATTTTAACCTTTCTGAAGCATAATACTGAGATGCCTTATCACTGTGAGATGTCAGACCAGGTTTAAGGACACAACACCTAAATACCCCACTCTAGCTTGAGCTTTAGAATTTTACCTACTTTGTTTATCCAAGTTAATGCAGACTTTAACTCAAAACAATAAATAAAAAACCTTAGGAACAAAATTCTACTACCCTGGATTAACTGCTTTACTTGCAGTGCAACTTGGAGTGATAACTGTTTAAATTATTTGTCTGTAAATGGAAAAAACACTTTTTTTTTTTTTGCTAATATTTTGGACTTTTTTTTTTTAAATTGCATAAAACTGTTTTTCTGGCTAAAAATAGGATTAGTTCTCTTTGCATCAGAAGGAAAGATTAAATGGCTCTTAAATTCACTTACAAACATGCATTTTGATTTAAACAGATGTGGCAGTAAACAAGGGGAAGAAGATTACAGACCACTGTTTGAGAACTTTATTCAAGATCTTCTTTCCACAGTCAATAAACCAGAATGGCCAGCTGCAGAGTTACTACTTAGCTTATTAGGAAGGCTATTGGTAAGGGATACTTGTTCTTAACTATTATATTAATTTATTTCTTATTACAATGAAACTTGTTTATTTGATTGTTGACACATGCATGCAGCATGTAAGGATAGTCTTACATGTATCACTATTGCATAATGCATAGAAAATAAAATTTCTGTCAGAAAATCATTGATATGGAACTTAGTAAAGGTCATATGTATACAGTTTCTCAAGAATGTCCTCTTCTAATACTCCATGACATTTTCCACATTAAAAAATGCCATTCTATAGCAGCTAATAAGTTTAGATATTCATAGAGCCATAGAATATGCTGAGCTGGAAGGGACCCACAAGGATTATCAAGTCCAACTCCTGACCCTGGACAGAACACCCCAACAATCTCACCCCGTTCCTGAGAGTGTTGTCCAATCACTCCTTGAGCTCTGGCAGCCTTAGGGCTGTGACCACTGCCCTGGGGAGCCTGTTCAGTGCCTGACCACCCTCTGAGGGTGGAACCTTTTCCTGATATCCAACCTAAACCTCCCCTGACACAGTTCCAGCCATTCCCTCCGGTCCTGTCACTGGTCACCAGAGAAGAGATCAGTGTTTGCCCCTCCACTGCCCCTCACAAGGAAGTTGTAGACAGTGATGAGGTCTGACCTCAGTCTCTTCTTCTCCAGGCTGAACAGACCAAATGCCCTCAGACACTCCTTGTATGGCTTCCCCTCTAAATCCTTCACCATCTTCATCTCCCTCCTTTGGATGCTATCCAATAGTTTCATTCATATTCATTGGGAATAAAGTCAGACTAATACCTGTAATTATTCATAGAATCATAGAATGGTTTGGCTTGGAAGGGACTTTAAAACTCATCTCATTCCATGCCCCTGCAGTGGACAGGCAGGGACACCTTTCACTAGACCAGGTTGCTCCCAACCTGGCCTTGAACACTTCCAGGGATGGGGCAGCCACAGCTTCTCTGGGCAACCTGTTCCAGGGCCTCACCACACTCACATGGAAAAATTTCTTCCCAGTATTCCATCTAACCCTGCCTTCTGGCAGTGGGAAGCCATTCCCCCTTGTCCTGTCACTCCATGCCCTTGCAAATAGTCCCTCTCCAGCTTTCTTATAGGCCCCCTTCAGGCACTGGAATGTTCTCTAAGGTCTTATAGACATTCAGGTTCCTCAAGTGGTCATGAGCCTGATCTTCACTTAGAGTGGGAGGGACTTTGCTCTCCCAGTCCCATACTTCTCTGGACTATTCCTTTAGCACAGAACCTGAAAACAATTAAGTAACTTGGTCTTTTACAACTTTGGTCTTAAAGTAAGTGGTACATTTACTTACGGATTGTGACATTTTACAGAATGTGAATATTTTCATAGTAATGTTTGTTGAGAGTTGTTCTTCAGTATTACAATGCAATTAATACAGAAATTTCAGCTTTTTATTTGGAAAATATTTTATGGTTGTGTTCCTGGTAAAATGTAGCTTTCTTTATACTTGTGTGAATAATGAGGAAGATGTATTATGTTGCTATGCTCTTGCAAAGGATATCTGCTCTACTAGATGTGTGGTTTATTTTAGTTTTTTAAATATATATATTTTTATAGCAGCCATATTTGTAAAGCAAAAGATTCAATAAAGGAAAAAACATTATTTTAAAGTAAGGACTGTATCTGTGATGTAATAGTAAATTACATAACTTTAGGCAGCATGGAAATTAGGTGGACTTTTTAATAAGGTCAAACTGTCTTGTAAGAAGAATCTCAGTTGGAGAAATAAATAATTTTTATAACAGCTTAATCTGCTTTTCTTAGGTTCACCAGTTCAGTAACAAATCTACAGAAATGGCATTAAGAGTTGCATCGCTTGACTATCTTGGAACTGTAGCTGCAAGACTCAGGAAAGATGCAGTCACTAGCAAAATGGATCAAGGTTCTATAGCCAGAATACTCAAACAGGTGTGTGAAAGTTCCCATGCCAGTTTGGTTGAGATGTATCTATTTAAAAGCCTAAACATTTTAAAGATGTGTGAAAAACTGGCATTATGAAGAATGAGTTTTCATTGTTGTTCAGATTTCTGTATCAAATATATTCAATTTATAAGTATCACATTTATTAATTCATCTCTTTCTCACACCATCTTCCTAGTGATCATTTTAAGTAGTTAATTAAAATGGTAAAACAAATTTTCTGGTGAGGCTATAGATGAAATAATGGAGTGACAGTTGGATTATATCTTAAGAGGCCTTAAAATATATATATGTGTGTGTATACATGTATGTGCATTTGCTATTGCAAAATGGTAATTGAGCTATGGCACTCATATAGAGATTTTTGAGAGTTAAACTGTTAGGCCTAAAAGATTAGTTTTTATGTGATGGAACTGTTATTGGTTGTGTGTGTAGGGGGGGTTGTTATTTTTGTGGGGGTTTTCTTACTGGAATTGTATATATCTTTCATTAGAGAATACATATTTGCATTTCTGCTAATGCTCCTTATCAAAATGTCTCCAAATCTGCAAGGTTGGCAGCAATTAACAAAGCAGTATGTGCATTTGGGCACAAGCTCTAGAGTACATTAAGAAAATCTTGGACCTTATGGGTCTTTTTAAAAATTTGAACTTTTACATTTCTTATGGATGTAGTACTTTTCTTTCTGAACTACTAATTGTTCTCAACATGATGAGATCTAAAGTTGAATAGTCATATCAAGTTGGTTTCCCTGAAAAGACTACAGATCTACTATATGTATTTTATGACGACTGTTACAGACTTATTTTGAAGGTAAAACTCATGCAATTTACAGGCATTCAGATAAAGAATCAAAATTAATCTACTCCTTCATGAGGCTGATACTTCCCATAACTTTTGTCAATTGGAATATTTTACTATGTATAGTGTCATATCTTTATGTTCATGACATTATAATTTATACTTCTGTGTACTATGGGGTTGTAATTCTCCATTTGCAGTGCTTTCGACAATTATACATTAGACTTCATAGGGAAATATTTTAGAGGAATCCTTTTCTCTTTCCTTATCTCCAGAAGTTACATAATAGTATTGAAAGATATTCTAAAAATATACATACCTGAGTGGTGACCTGAATTTTCCTATTTGTTTTGAGTTTTTTACAGGATCAGGCAGTAACTAGGCATTGGCATCCTCAGAAAATAAAATATCCGTGGGCAACTGAGTGCTAAAAGCTTTTTTCAGTTACTCAGGAAGCTTAGCATAAATGATGTCATTGTGAAAAGTGTATACTATACAGTACAATCACTCAGGGTAGACTGTGTTGTTTATAAATGATTTGTAACATAAGAACAAATAAATACTTGAAAATGTGTACATGACACCTAAGCTTCACTTTGTTGCTCAAACGACAAGACAATAAGATCCATTGCTAGACATATTCAGCTTTAGTCATTAGAAATATCTTAAATTATTCTTTTCATTCAGAAATGAACTTATATCTCTACAGATTTTTCTTTCCTGCTGAATTGAATACTTAGACTGTTGGATATTTCCTTCTACCCTCTGATATCATTACCAGGATAATCCCCAATGATCAATGAATGCTTATAACTCTGTCTGTTGTGGTTTGAACTCATGAACTGTATAGTTAGATTTAGGAGAAAATCTATTCTGACATTTTGAAACAGATTTTTTTCATAGAAATCGGTCAGATTGTCAAGTTGATTTTAACACTTGTGCATGCTTTTCATTACTTTATCTCTTGATATGATGATCTGGACTTGTACCTTTTTCCACTTGCTGTTGTTTACAAGCTATATTATGTGCTACATTTGTGACAAGATTCTCAATCTATGCTGTTCATACAGAAGTTGATGGCTATAAGTTACAGGCTTTATTACTGAAGAAGAAAAATGTTTTGTAGTTGAAGAAGTTTAAGCCAGAAATTATTCTTCTATTTTTATTATCAATATTGGATAGAATTTATTGTGGGCTTCATGGTTTCTTTTTGTTTGCTCTGGGTTTTTTACTTTTTAAAATAGTTAGGCAGTTAAGGTTCATCAAGCAACTTTTTCAGCCTTTTTATTAACAGAATTTAACATTGGTTGAAGGCCAAACTTTCAAATCACAATTTGCACATATCATAGGGTTCCAAATATAAGTTAATAAACCTATATTAGTATTATGTCTACTGTAGATGTGTCTTGAATTCTTGAACTCATTAATTCAGGGGGAAAAAAAACCTTTTTTTCTACTGTAACATCAGCAATTGCAAGGACCTGCACATTTCAATATAATACTAAGGAAAAAAGAGTGGTTTATGGTTTTGGGTTTATGCTATCTTGTAGGTGTTGGGAAAGTTAGTTTCTGATTCATTAACAAGTTAGTTGATACTGATTTGATCTCTAACCCCTATATGGGGAAAAGAACATTGTCTGATGGTCATATACAAAATCATTGTTCAATTTACATAGGCTAGAACTATTTAAGAGATCAAGATATATGTATTTCCTATAAAATAGCATCTTGTAAAAAATATTCTGGTTTTAACATTCATACAGTTTAGATATTTACAAATCTGATGCATAGTTCTCAGAATAATATTTCATATGTAATCCTTTTTGTGCATCTTAAAAGTGCTTCACAGGAAAATTAATATTACCCTATTCTGTAGATAGACTTTATGCTCTAAGTGGAATTTTTATAAAATGTATGTTTGTTCTCAAGGTTTTCGACCTGATAGAAACTTGAGTCTCAGTATGATTCTTTATTGCTAGAGCTCAGAGGTGTTTAGGAATAACCTCTAAATTCTTTGCTAAATGAGTTGAGTATACTTGCTGCACTTTCTCTGTATCGATGCTTTAAACCTGAAAACAGTTATACCAAATATTTTGCAGAGGGGATAAGTTATTTTTATTTTTTCGGCATTCCCCATGTTTTTACTGTTGTCTGTGTTTCATATTAATGTTCATTTGACTTTTTTGCCTTTTATCTCTTGTTCACCTGTGAAATCATTGTTTCAGTGTTTAATATTGTTGAGGGAGCTAATAATGCCTTTTATAGGTTAAATCTTTTTTCAGTCTACTATGTGTGATTTCAGCCCTTTGTTTTCCCTTGGGAACAGAGGGTCTTCACACAAGATCACAGAATGAAAATTAATCAAATCAGTCTGTTTTAAAACAAGTCTTATTCTGCTGTTACTCTTTTTTTTTAATTTGGAGCTACAGTCTAATTTGGTTTAGTCTCTATAAAGTTTAGAAGTAATTGATTAAAAAATTGTTAGTTGTAGTGATAATTGCAGAACATTAACTTCAGTGTATTTTATATGTGAGCATACAGATTTTCAGATGATAATCACCACTGTGAAATATATTTTAAAACTATCTTTCTATTTCCGATAGGTTTCAGGAGGAGAAGATGAAATTCAACAGCTGCAGAAAGCTTTGCTAGATTATCTGGATGAGAACACAGAAACTGATGCATCATTAGTGGTAAATTTCAGCTGTCTGATGTCAAATTTATATAAAAATAATTTTAGCAACATGCACTGAATAAAATGATTTTTGGTCATGCATATTAGAGATTCAACTATATTGTCACCCTAACGAATAATGTTGACTGTGTGTTCTGAAATATGGTTGATGCATTAAACTCACTTAATCTCATATATCTGTTAATTTCATTCTTCTGCATCTGTTGTTTTTGTTTTCTGTGTATCCTGCTGTATTTCTCCAGTTTTCTCGGAAGTTTTATATAGCTCAGTGGTTCCGTGATACAACTATGGAGACAGAGAAAGCAATTAAATCTCAGAAGGATGAGGATTCATCTGAAGGAACTCATCATGCAAAAGATGTTGAGACCACAGGGCAGATCATGCATAGAGCGGAAAGTCGCAAAACATTTCTTCGCGGCATCATTAAAACTGCTCCATCTCAGTTCAGTACATTAAAGTACGTTTGAGCACCACTGCTTTATTAACCATGCATTTGAAATTTTTAATCATTTTTGATAAGCATGTCCTAATTAAAACATTGAATTTGTTGCAGGATGAATTCTGATACTGTGGACTATGAAGATGCATGTTTGATTGTTCGCTACTTGGCCTCTATGAGGCCATTTGCCCAGAGCTTTGATATTTATTTGACACAGGTAAACTGTGCTGAAAGTCTTAGTACAGTGAAATGCAGTTGGTTTCTGATTCCAAACACTTTTGTGGTAGTGTACCATATCTGTTCATTGTTGAGCACGGGTATTTAACAGGCCATGATAACACCATGTGCTTTCTTTATTAATGATATAAGTGCTTGTATTTCTTTTTCTTGCATACATTTTATATTTCATATTGTACATGCATTATTTTATTTGTCCATAGATGTAGATGGCAAAATCAATATCTTAGATGTACACAGTAAAAAAGTAATTGCAAAATGTTGAAATCTCTTTTACAGTTTCTGCCAGCTGCATGCTTATCTGGGGGTATTAACTCATTAAATTAATCTTAATTTGAAAATATAAGCCAACTTAGCTACTTGCTTGCAGTGCATGTTGCTGTCACTTTGGAAGCTGTTGTTTAACCAGTGTGTTTTCTTTCATTTTTCTGGGAGAAGAGCACTAACATGTTGTCATGGCAACATGTTTGGACTCCAGTACTGGTTTGGTTTAGCTTAGTTTAGATTCTGTTCCTTATAGTGATCTGCATACACAGCCATTCTTAAAATTATAGTGCCCAAATCCACCTCTTCCACTGAAAGAACTATTATGAAAGCCACAACTGAATGGCAAAAGTAGAGTTTAAAATGAAGGGACTTCTTATTTTAGTTACTTCATTTGCATTTTACTCTGCTGAATTGTTGCCTGTCAAACAGTTTGCTACCTTCCCAAAGCAAATGAATCTTTGTTTTTGTTCTCTTATTAGATTCTGCGTGTACTTGGTGAAAATGCAATTGCTGTTCGAACAAAAGCCATGAAGTGTCTGTCTGAGGTTGTTGCTGTAGACCCCAGTATTCTAGCTAGGGTAAAAAAATCTGAAATATCCATCATGTATACTCATTCTTCTGTCACATTTAAAAGAAATCTTTAATTCTTATTTTGGATTTGTGTTTTATTTGTTCCTTTTTAGCTGGATATGCAACGAGGAGTTCATGGGCGGCTAATGGATAACTCTACTAGTGTAAGAGAAGCAGCTGTGGAACTTCTTGGCCGATTTGTGCTCTGTCGTCCTCAGCTTGCTGAGCAGTATTACGATATGCTGATTGAAAGAATATTGGTACGGTGACTTATTTATGATAAGTGTCGTTGGGAAATTTATTTTCAACTGAGTTTATATGTTTAACAATATGGAATGATGATTCCAAGAGTAAATGATATGTTATTATTTTAATGGGGAGCATCATGCTTTTAAGACCAACCTTCTAAAATGCATTGCTTGTTTTCAGTGAGGCTTTGTTACATTGTCGTGGTTTCACCCCAGCCAGCAGCCAAGCCCCATGCAGCCGCTCACTCACACCCCCACCATCAGGATTGAGGAGAGAATTGGAAGAGTAAAAGTGAGAAAACTCCTGGGTTGAGAGAAAGACAGTTTAACAAGGAAAGCAAAAGCATCACACACAAGCAAAGCAAAACAAGGAATTCATTGAGCCCTTCCCAAGCACAGGCAGGTGTTCAGCCACCTCCAGGAGAGTAGGGCCCTAGCCTGTAGAACAGTGATTTGGGAAGATGAATACCATCACTCCAAATGTCCTCCGCTTCCTCCTTCTTCCTCCCACTTTACATACTGAGCATGATGTCATATGGTCTGGAATATTCCTTGGGTCAGTTGGGGTCACCTGTCCCAGCTATGTCCCCTCCCAACCTCCCACGCACCCCCAGCCCCCTCCCCAGCGTACAAGGAACAGAAAAGGCCTTGGCTCTGTGCAAGCTCAGCAACAGCAAAAACATCTCTGTATTATCAAATGTGTGTTCAGCACAAACCCCAACACAGCCCAATGACAGCCAATGGGAAGAAAATTAACTCTACCCCAGCCAGAACCAGCATATACATCAATAAGTAAATATACATAGAAAGTTGTACTGCAACAGAACCAGGATTCGATTCCTTTTGGTTCCTTTATTGAGGCACAGATTAGATGAAACGAGGAATTTTGCCACATCTCTGAAGTCTCAGATATGTGTTATTAAGGGCAGTTCAGTAGTGTGGGTGATGAAAAAAGTCTACAACACAGTAATTTAAAGTTGCCATTTGTAATCCAAAAAAAAAAAATAAAACTACTTTGGTTTTTTATGCTATGTTTTAGTGCTTTAAAAGGCTTTTTATTAGAGTTTTTGTATAAAAAGTGGGTTTTGGCTGGATGCTCAGATAAAATACAGTGTTAAATTAACTGTAAGATAACACTAACTTTTAGCATTCATGTTAGGTTTTTAGTCAAATACTACTCATTTGCTATAGTTGCATGATGAAACATGTTTGTAAAGTGTTTTGGAGATGTCCATATGAGCATGCATAAAGGCACTCATCCTGGCATTTAGATTAAACATATTGAATTAAGTAGTATGAAATGCAGTTCCTTATCCTTCTTAGATGAAGCCTAGGAAAATGGAAAATATTTTCTGCACATATCATCCATAAGCTTTATTGAAAGGCTTTTGAAGTATTACAGTCCAGATTTACAGTGTCTTGGGTGTTCATAAACAGTAGCTAAAGAATCATTGCATCTAGCTTTTAAGATCTTGAATTAAGAAGTGGCATTATACATTTGCAACGTCATGACTTCCCAATTGGGACAATATAAATGGAGAAAGTGTTTCAATGTTTTGAGGACTCAGCCCAAACCTTTAGAATTGTTGCAAATAAAGTTATGCTGACCTTTCGTATAAATATACTCCAGAATATTTTAGCTGCGTTTTCTGAATACATTTTTCAGGTCAGATTGTGTGATCTTCAAATATAATTGATATAATATATTAATTAATATTTCTGATTTCTTTTCAAGAGCATAATGTTTTTCTCCTCACAGGATACTGGTATCAGTGTCAGAAAAAGAGTCATAAAGATACTTAGGGATATCTGCATTGAACAGCCAACATTTCCCAAAATTACTGAGATGTGTGTAAAAATGATTCGGAGAGTCAATGATGAAGAAGGCATTAAGGTAGAATGAAACATATCCTTCAGTATTTAAATTATCATAATTGGTTTTTATATTTTGAAGCAAAAATCAAAAATGTATTTCATTGCTCCTTTGTAATTTTTATTATTGTTATTCATTTTTAATTTTTAAGAGCAAATAGCTTTCTACATTGCTGTCTGACTTGATTTTCTTTTCTTCTATTTTCTTCAAGTTCTTGCTGACAATCAAAGGATTTTAAAAAGTTGTTATCTAGAGTTTTGGGGTTTTTTCTCTTTGCAAGTATTGTCTCTGATACTTCTCTTTTCTAACAAGTAAAATTAGTATATAAAATTCCTTTCTGAAAACAAAATAAACTAAGTCAAAATTAAGTACATGCCAGATTTATAAATTCTGCATATAAAAAATATAAAATAGCAAACTGTGAAAGTTTTGCATTAATTCTGATTGTTTAATGAATCAGTTATCCCCCCCTAAAATGTTACTTATGAGATGATATTCTAATTTGTGTGACGTATATGAAGAAGGGCAAAAACCTAAGATTATGTGTTGAATCATAAACCTGACACTGATGGTTTTTGTTTGATTTGGCAAAAATAATTTAAAAATTGTTGTGTAATTAGGAATACACCTGTAATAATTTTGTATCACACTTTCAGTGGGATTTGAAATCTGGAACTTTAAAGCTGCAACATATCATTTTACCACTTGAGATATGTTAATGCCAAGTGGCTTTAAGAGAAGACTGTTAATCAAGAAGTAGATGAACAGCTGGATCTAAGGTGCTGCTAGGAAAGGAGGATAACCTTTCCCTTGCCTTTCCAACAACCTCATAAAGATGAGGCAATATCTGCAATGTATTTTTTTAAGTCTCCATGGATGAGGAATGCTTCCTACTAGCATATGCTTTATAAGTAATTTGGGAATAGTTCACCTTCATTCCATTCCATCTTTTCCTCTATACAAAAACATTGTAAGGGAACAAACTTCCTATGTTTGGGTAGAGAGACTTGACTTCTCTCTTCCTTGCCTTGTCACAGCTGTTCTGAAAATGCCAAAGTAATCTACAATTGTTGCTAATTCTGCTGTAGAAATTGTAGTCTTGTGTTCAGTTGTCAGCTTCTCAGGGGTACTATGCTTTCCTGAGGAATGAAAATTAGTGCAGGAAAATGGTAACTCCATTTCTTGTAGCATCACTTCCCAGTGATCATTTTAGTGAAGCTTGTTTAAAGACCAGTATAACTGCTGTAATACTAATCTGGGTCTATCTCAGATAACATTCTCTACAACAGTGTCTCACGTAAGTTGAATAATTCCTTACGGAAGTGCACACATTGTCAAAAAATTTATTGAATGGATGTATTAGTAATAATACCTATGTGCCAAGATAAAATTATTTATTTCTGCTATTTTTTTTTCCTTCAGAAATTAGTAAATGAGACATTCCAGAAGCTCTGGTTCACTCCAACTCTACATCATGACAAAGAAGCAATGACGAGGAAAATACTAAACATCACTGATGTGGTATGTTAAACAAATTTTAATTAAGTTGCATGTAAAATTTCATTATGTTTGTAGTGTCTTTGGAATATTGTCTCTAGTTTTTTAGAAATACACAAGTAATTTAATTATCAGATTAATTTCTTTATATGTCTCCTGACACTGAATACATGCTAGAATTATTAATCTGATGGAACAGGCTATAGTAAACTTTAAATGCTCACTAATCTGCTGGCAGTGATAACTGAGACCACATTATATTCAGGTTGTGGAAAATACTTCTTCAGTTAAAACATCACAAGCTTCTGTTATATTTAACATTTTTCAGGAAATGCTAGTAGCAGTATATAATTAAACCTAACTAAGAAGTTGTCTCTTAAAAGAAAAATTTCCTCAATTGATAACATTTATTTTGAAAAGTTATCAAGCTGTTTCAACAAATGCAAGGTCATGTTCTCACCCAAGGTAAACTAGTATCTGCATAATGTTATCTACTTTTTAGGAACAACAAATTAAATTGTATGTCTCAAAAATCTGTTTCAAAATGCTTTTACATTTGTATTGAAAATGTATTGTGTAAAGACACTGTAGTGAAAAGGTATTTTAATATAAATTATACCAAGATATAAATATCAAACAAAAGTATTCTCCTCATGACTTAAAAGTATGAGTTTAAACTGTTTTTTAATATTTTTACTAAATTGTAGTGTATTGTGAATTTTTCCAGAATGACCAGTCAGTTTATTTGACTACAGTTTAATTCTCAGTTCTCCTGCCAATTCTTTTTTGAAGCCTCTGTGAGCTGTTTCTGACACATGACACCAGTGAAGGCTTAGTTTGTTTATATAAAAATATGTACGTATATATATATATATACACACATGTTCATTTTTAATATGTCAGACTTGTATTTGTGCTTTAATCTGTACAAAATGCTGTTCTATGAACCCAAAATTTGGTTGTCATTAGAGATAGCAATCTCCAGTAAAATGTGTGGGCCTTGTGTTGTATGGGATACAAATTCTGAGATCACTTGAATGGTGAGAACTCTTTTTCAAACGCAGGAAAAAGTTTCTGGTCTTCAAAGATATTATACCAAATACTTACAAAACTATATCTGTGCATGTTTACTGATCTTTTAAGATGGCATCTGTATTGAAGTAATTTTTCTTCAGATGCCTTTTTTAACCAGTTTATTCTCAAAACTACTTTTAGGTTGCAGCTTGTAGAGATACAGGCTATGATTGGTTTGAACAGCTTCTTCAAAATGTAAGTAATGAATTTTGAATGTATGGCACAATCATTGTAAGAATTTTAAAATTTCTTTTGGTACTAAAGCACATTGAAGGGAGACTGCAAGACCAGTCCTTTACAGTAAACAAATTCAATCCATGCCCTTTAAACATCTGACCTTTCTTTAATTCTCCATTGGTGTAATTTTCTTTGTCTCTAACATTATTTTCTTTCTTTCCATATATTTGTTTTAAAAATACTTCCCTTTTCAATTTGGGGTGGGGTTTTGTTTGTTTTTTAATTTCATAGTCTCTTAAATAATGTGACATAACATGAAGTGCGCAGCTATGATACATAATTCTGAAATGAGGCTTCTAGTGTAATGTAGGGTTTTTTTTAAATGGTAGATAAGTGTATTTTCACATCCAATGTATTTGTTACACAGTTCATAGAAGCAGTGAATCTTCAGCCCATACCTTACTTCCACATTATATTTTACTCTGATTTTTCTAAGAAATGAGCTTGATTTGTTTATATGTCTTAGCCTATGTTATTTTTCTCCTCTACAACTATTATGCACTTGTTAATTTTCAAGTAAAATTAACAGCAGCATGCATGAGGGAATTAGAGGTCTCCAAAGATTTTACTTTAGCTTCAAGTGCCATGAAAATAGGTAGTGAAGTAAATCAAAGTGCCTCTTAATGCCTGCACTGAATAAAAAGCTATAGTACAGGCTCAATTAAATTAACTGATTAAAATGTACATAGAACTATGTTTCACCTTAGTTTGATATTTTTTTAGTGTCAAAAAACAACATTATTTTTGTATTTTTTTTTCCTAAGTATTTTTAAAAGCCTTCTAACTCCTATTAGTTACTGCTGGCAATTATGACTACATTATTGTTTTCTTTATTATTTCCTTAAGCACAAAGTTAGCTTTCATCCCAATGCAAAAATCAGTAGAACTCTGTCTTTTTGTCGCAGTTAATTTTTTTTTTTTTTTACATTTTGGTTTGATTTTTTCTTATTTCCCTTAATTTTTTCTTCACCATGTAACTTTTATGGAGAAGTTAAATGTTTTTGTAGTGCAAAATCCTTGTGTATCTGTAGTAATTATTATTAAACCAGTACATATCCAATGTAAATGAATGCACCCTGAATACTAAATAACTTTCTGTTTCATCTGCTATAGCTGTTGAAGTCAGAAGAGGATGCCTCATATAAACCTGTGAAGAAAGCCTGTACTCAACTTGTTGACAATTTGGTTGAGCACATTCTTAAATATGAGGAATCCTTGTCAGGTAAAAGCGTTTACAACCCAGTAGCTTCTTTGAATTTTATGATACTATAACAGTGGTGGTTCAAATGACTATTGTGAAAAGTTAGTGTTACAGAATTCCTATTACAAAACTGATGGTTATGAGTAATTGCATTTATTTTGATTACGAACCTTTGAGCACTGCAATAATAAAGCTTCCCTAATTTTCCCTAGCTAATCACAATAACAGAACTAATTTTAAAATAACTTGTTCAAAATTTTAGATCACTAAAATCAAAACAAATGTGTCAAGCTTTGTTTGCATTAATACATTCTACAGTTGTAATAGGAATCATTGGCTAGGCCAGTGTTCTGTGTACAGTAATTAGGTTAAAAACTAGTGATATCTTCAAAGCATCTTTGCTTCTTATTTTACATATGTTGTGATCACATGCAAATGTTAGCACATTATGTTCTCATCCCTAATCTAATAAGTATATTCTGTATTGATCTTGAAAGATATGTTATGAAAGAGATATTCATATGATGTTTTGGCCATATGTTTTTCATTGCTCAAACATTATTTTGTGCATTTTCTAATTTTTTTGCAGATTCTGACAACAAAGGTGTGAATTCTGGTCGCTTGGTTGCTTGCATAACCACTTTGTTCTTATTCAGCAAAATCAGGCCCCAGCTAATGGTCAAACATGCCATGACCATGCAGCCATACCTGACCACTAAATGTAGTGTAAGTAGACAAAAATTAGAAAATCAGTCTTTTCTTTTTCCCACATAATTAAGCTTGGAAATTAATGGCTGTCTTGTATGCTTGATGAAATTGAAAGTAGGAAAAGAGAAATAAAAATTATGTTTCTATGATTCATGATCATATCTTCTAAAGATATTAGGTCCTTTTATGATCTCTATAGCTTCCAAGATGCTGTTCCTCACCCTCTGCCTTTACATTTTACACTCAAATGAAACTGAAACCTGTGCTGCTTCTTTCCCTTAAAGACTAAAACACAGTTTTCCACCTGCTATGAAATAATTTCTTAAAATTGTTTTATTTTATAGTCATAGTCTTAAAAGTAGTTAAGATTTAACATGAATCTTAAGACTAAATGTATGGTTCCATAAGACAGAGTGATCTAACATATAGCATAAATATTACAAGGAAAATGTCCTACTTTATCCTCTTCAGCAGTTCACCTCTCTCTACCCTAGCTCTGGTGTTTTTGTATTTCTCTGTAAGACAGTTTAGTTCACAGAAATGATAGAGAGCTACAGTGCTGAATCCTCCCAGTCTGGGAAAATGGCCCCTTCCTCTTAAACATTGCATTGCTTTCTGCCATTTTGATTAGCACAGTTGGCTCAGTGAAGGTTGTGATGAACCCCTCATTTGGCAGGAGCAGAGCAGGATCATGCAGCCATGGCTCAAGGAAGAGCTTGACGGAGTTGATGCTTTGAGAAGGCTGACCTAGAACAGAGGCTAGACAGAATTAGGAATAAAGTAGGTATTTATTGAAAGGCCTTAAAGGATACACCTTGGGCAATACAAGAGCCTGGCCAGGGCTACACCCAAGATGGACCTAAAAATGGTCACAAAATGGACGACTGATCACGAGGTCTCCCATTTTTATAAGTTTTGGTCCATCTGCATATTGGGGTTAATTGTCCAATTAAAGCTTCAGATTATGAAGTCACATCCTTCTTGTTTTCTCTCTTCAGTCCACTGCTGTTTATGCTTTGGGCCTGAAACTTGTAACAATTGTCCTTGGTATCAAGCTAGAAGAGGAATTGTTTTGTCTACCTACTCTGTGAAGACAGCTCACTAACACTTAATATGAAGCTCAAAACTACACACCTAGGCAGCACAGAATCTGAAAAATATGAAAGCTAAAACTTAAGGCATCAGAGTGGAGGGCAGCAATCCATTACATTAGGTCAACTGCGCAGAGAAGAGCAGGCCTGAGAATGCTTGTTATCAGCTTTGCTTGCAGGTATAGCCTAGAATTTTACAGTTTCAGCCCTAGAGCATTCTCTAGGCATATCTACAACAGAAATAGAGCTGCTTCTGATCAAACAGTATAGGAAAAGGTTATTTGATTATTTACTTGCTGCCAATACCTGTTGCCAGGTGTTGTACATTCTCTACTGTGCATGTGTCAGGAAGAGTTCCTAAATTTGTTTTAGGACTCCAAAAATTTTTCATGACCAAAAGTTTTCAAGTCTGTCGCAGCCTTGATGACAGGTGAATTCTACTTCTACAGATTTTTTATTTTTTTAACAAAATTTCTGTAGAAAACAAGAACTTGCTGTCAAAATAATATGTAACTTAAAAGCAGATGTAAATTATATATTCTTTTAAATCTTTACCAAGTAACTTGCATAAGATACATAATTGTATCATACTATTATGTAATTGTATTATATTAATATGTATTATATATGTATTGCATAATACATATTAATAATACTTATAGGTAACAGCCAGAAATGTTAAATGCTATAAATGCTGTTGTTTCAGACCCAGAATGATTTCATGGTGATCTGCAATGTTGCAAAAATCTTAGAACTTGTAGTGCCACTAATGGAACACCCAAGTGAGACATTTCTTGCCACTATTGAGGAAGACCTCATGAAACTCATCATCAAATATGGCATGACAGTAAGTTTTTAATTGCTACTATTCAGTTAATTCCATTTCACATTGTGAAATACATAGTTTTGGTTTAAAGAAAGTCTGTCTTCATTATGAAGATAACTTTTGAGCCATGAAAAATCAATGTTCTTGGTTTACTTGTGTTTCTATGTGTTGTTGCTGTATTTTAACAATTATAAGTTTGGGCATGTTTTCTGAGCAGTCTAGGAGATGGACATTACATCTGTTAGATCATTACTTTTAGTTGTACCTACCTTTTTCCTGCATAACATCACAAAAGTCTCAGGTTTAAATTCTAAATATATAACTCATTTGTTCTTTCTTGCACCTAGGTTGTTCAACATTGTGTGAGCTGTCTTGGGGCTGTTGTGAACAAGGTCACTCAGAACTATAAATTTGTGTGGGCCTGTTTTAATAGATACTATGGTAAGTAAAATCACAACATGTAATTGTCACTCTTCAGTTTTGCTTACAAGTCATCTTAGGGATGAACCATGATTAATTACTGTGATCGTGATTAAATACTGTGATCAAAACTTTTATCTTACTGTAGGTGCACTTTCAAAATTAAAAAGTCAACACCAAGAAGACCCCAACAGTACAGTACTTACTGCCAATAAACCAGCACTACTTAGATCACTTTTCACTGTTGGAGCACTGTGTCGGCATTTTGATTTTGATCAGGAAGATTTTAAGGGCAACAGTAAGGTAAAATAACTTGTATTTACTCTCCACGTCTTGTGTATATTGAATGCTCCACTTCAGTTTGAGAACACAGTATTCCTAGGCCTTCAAAGCTATGCATTTCTTCATAATGCATATGATATAATTTTTTGGGTTGTGAATACATGGTTTTTCAAAGACAATGCAGTAAGATTGTGTTTCTCCATTTTGATATATATGCTTTTTAAAAAAGATTAAAAATATCTGTTTCATCTTCAAATAGCTATTATTTCTGTTTTAATTTCCTCAGGTTAACATTAAGGATAAAGTACTTGAACTGCTGATGTATTTTACAAAGCATTCAGATGAAGAAGTACAGACAAAAGCCATTATTGGCCTTGGTAAGAAATATTAATAGTTTTTATTATTCTGCTGTAGTAGAATTTCATGCATTTATTTGTGTAGTGGCAGGGAAGTTTGTTTAAAATCAAAGTTCACCACATGTTTTATTTGAAACCTGGCTATAGAATGTAGTCAAAGGGATACTTGGAAGTTGCATACTTCTGCAGCAGAGTGGATGCTTTTGACAGTGAATGCTTTTTTGATGTATGACCAAATATTAAAAAGCATCAAGTTTCCAAAGTAAATGCAGATGTTTTTTTTTTCACCACATGCAAATATGTTGTAACTCCAAATATTGTTTTCCAGTCCTCAAGGTATGGTTAAAGAATAACTAGAAAAAATGATGGAAAAATTTTGAAAATTTTAAGTGTAGGGGCAGATATTACACAGGAGTTGAGGGAACTCTTGCAGTTTATACCAACTGGGTATAATTTAACTCTGTGAAATTTCACAAGACACTGAGATGATGCCATAGTCTAAATATTACAGTTTATTTTGCGTCTTTGGCAGTATTTCAATTTCAAATAGATTCTTTGTCTGAAGGCATTAGTATAGTATCTCAGTGACTTGCAGTAATGCATGAACTGCCATTGAGTGGTTTGTATCACATTCATCCTCTGCTCAAGGACCAAAACTGTACATGTAAGAGCATCTTGTTTGGCCTTGGCTTCTGGAAGAGTTCAGTTCATGGTTATGGCTTAGTCTAAAGAAAGTTGTCTCCTATGTGTGTGAGCTTGCATTGTATGGTTGAACTGTGTATAAGAATTTTCCTCCTTATGCTGCTGTTTAGGTGGCTTTTTAGATATCCTGGTACAGTTCAGGCTAGGGAGGACTGAGGATAAGGACTGAGTCTGAATCTTGATATTCTCTGAGGAAACCATTGCAGACAGCTGAGTGGGATTAATGGCTTTATAGTTGCCCCTGTTGCAGGAACAGTGCTATGGTGTTAACAACTAGCTGGAGTTTTTTCTAGGCATTGTATCAAGATGCACAACACTTAGTGTCGTCCATTCTAATTGTTCTATACAAAATGTTGCACATGGGATAGGGGCTGCCTTCTTAACCATAGACATGATTGCTTTACTCATGGAGGCTGAGAGTGTTGCATTCATCAGAAATGTTCCTGAATTACAGATTGAACTGTGATCAGTTTGGGGAAGAGGAGAAAACAGGAGTGGCTATCAGTAGGCATTCTACAGATTTGTTTATTCTTTTTTTCTCTGCCTGTAAACATGTCAGTCTTTATCTTAATTAAACTTCAGACAACTGTTTTCAGTGTTATATTAGTGTGGTGGGTTTCAGCGCTGGCTAAAATCACCAGGGCACTTACTCATTTCTTGCTGTGAGATATGGATTAGGAGAAGGGCAAAACAGGCTCAAAACTTAAAAGGAATAAATAAACTTTATTAACAGGACTACAAGAATAAGAAACCAGAATAAAACCTCCAGAAACCTTTTCTCCCCCCACCCAACCTTTTGCCTTTCCCAACTGACCACATAGAGACAAAACCTGGGATGTTAAAGCAATACCAACTATAAAATAGTCTTTCATCAGTTCTTGTAGGGAGGGGAGTTTTCTCTTGTCATGCCATGGAGACTTCTCCACAAGAAACAGTTTTCTCATGGCTATTCATTTTCACGAATAGCAGCATTCTGGGCAAAAAATTCTGCATCATGAAATTCCTTCCATTTTCACATCCCTCCCAGAGGTGTGTCCATGGGCCATGAACTCATGGGGTTTTATTTTAAGGATGAGTTGTTCAAAGGCAAAGGTTCTCTTTATCTGTCTCTGTGATCATCTCTGGAAACAGAGGTTTTCTTCTCTCCCTGGGGGCAAAGGGTCTTCATCAACTCTCATCTCTCTCTGTTCAAGCTTCTCATGGGATCACAGCTACTCTAACATCTGCATGGCTTCATCAGTGGGTGCCTCTGCTCAGATCTACAGTTTGAATACTTCATCCCCCCATACTCTCTCATGAATTAAAGGAGATATTTCAGTATATCATTGTCCATCTCCATGGCCCTACCAAAATAATATTTCAGCCCCATTCAGCATTTCCTCATTCTCCTTACATCTGAGGCTCGACTCTTTCTTTACTGACCTTGGTGTTTTCATGTTGTCTTTCTACGTGTCATCACTCTGTCCTTTTCTCTCCCTGGAGAGCAGAACAAGGTCTGCAGATCTCATCTGTGCAGTGACAGGGTTAATATCTCTCCCAGTGGCCACAGCAGTCACAGTGTTGGATTTCAGGCTGCACTGGGTGCCTCCCTCTGCCCAGCAGCCGCTGGGGGGGGCGGGGGTGGGGGGGAAGTCCTGGATCGGCCTGGAGCTGTTGGTGCCGGCTGGTGGGGGGAGGTTCTTAATGTCGGCAAGATGTCAGCAGCCATGGCCCAACCCAGCCTGGGGCCAGGGTCCAGCAGCCTCCATCCCCCACCCGGGAGCTGCTGGGGGTCGGCCTCACCAGAGCTCCGTTACCTTCTGAGGCCAGAAGCCAAGAAAGAGAGTTCCCGGGTTTGTGGTTTTTAAAATGTGAATCTCACAGAGGCGGTCTAATTTCTAAATGGTGCAAAATGTTGTCGGTTCTCAGAACTAGCCAGCTATTGGCATTTCCCAGGCACAGAGAAAGCTCCCAACAGCTTCTCTCAGAGAAATCACTTCCGTTGGTTTTTTTACTTCTTCCCCAAATGTCAATCAATGTGAAACCACCACAATTAGTCTCATCTAAGTACTGGTTCCACTTTGAAGGTAGCTGTTTGGGTGTACAGATGTAGTAGACAGTGCAAAGCTCTATTTTACAGGCTGGTAATTGAGTCAAGTTGTCAAATCCGTTCAACATTTATGTGCAGCAATAAGATGAAAATTACTAACAAGCTAATTCAACATTTATACACAGTGAAGGCATCGAATGAAGAGTGTATACTTTCCTATTGGTAATTATTAGTGTGTCCTTACAGTAAGGACACTCAACAGTTTTAACCTTTGCTTTGGGATGTGTCACTGCTGTTGAGAGATTGAGTTTAACCATAAGCTTAATGGTTATGGTTATGCTTCTCTTCCAGATGTGTACTTGCAAGGCAGATTGAGGATAAAAAATTTTGTTAGTATCTAACAGGTAATGTCTTACTCAGCCAAGTTCAGTGCTTAAACTTAACAAAGTGAAAACAAAGGTATGAAGAAAAGTGGTGTGAGAACAGCCCCAAGATGTGAAGTCAGTCCTTAAAAGAACACAGCAGTTGCCTTTTTTCATCCCCCTATGACAAATTCTTTTGCCAAGTAAAATTTCTTCCCTGCTTACAGGGGATGCAAAAATAATAATTTCCCTAAGAGTACTGGTAGTTTTAGATTCTTTTAAATAAGTGAATGAAAGAATGAAAGAGTTATGAATTGTTACACATACATGCAAGTGTTTTCCATTTTCAAAATGAAACTTAAATGGGTTGGACTTTCTCAGAGGTGGTCAAGTTATAAACATCAATATACACCTGTATAGAGTGGACAATTATACTACCTACTTCAAAGAGGAGAATTATTCCTTTTTCTTTCTCCTCTTTCCCCTCCATCTCCCCTGCCTTCTTTCCTCTTCCTGTTTTGAAATTGAAACAAGATCTTAAATGCACTGAGATCTTGCTCTAGACTTAGCCTTTACCAACACTGTCATTTCTGTGTGCACAGAGCCAGTTTTAAAAACCTGACTCAGTCTTCCCTTTGTTATACCCACTTTTATACATTGCTTTCACATAATTTTATTTGCTTTCATTTTTCCTGCATTCTTCTTTTATGTTTATGTTTTCTCTGTGTTCATTCAGAATCTTAGTTTCCTATGGTTGTGAAAAATACACGTTTGCTTTTCTCATTTTTAAAAATTTATCAAGTAGTTAAATATAAATTGGGAAGTTATGTTCCCATTACCGTTTTTTTATGATATTCTGAAAGAGTCTGTTGGCAGCACTCCTAAATCTACATATGTGATCTAAAATTATATATGCTGTTACTTATTTAGATCAAACTTTTTATGAAGTAAATACTTCCCTGACTAAGAATAACCAGTTCTTTGTCAAGGGTAAGGCTGCAGCTAAAAGCAGTTCTATAGTCTATCTTCTAACAGATATAGTTTTGGGAATTCTTCAGATAATTTACAAGACACAACCTTAATAGGTATATGAATAATAACAGTGAGAGGTCTAAATTTAATTTTATTGTGTTCACTATATTTTTTCTTTTTAGATTTTATTGTTTAAATATTCAGGATATTTAGCAATTTTTCCACATTTTCTCTGTCTCCATATAAATAACTTCATAGCTTCAGCACAATGTTTTTCTCCAAATGTATTAGAAAAACAATGAGTAATTTTTTAGCAATGTTCCTCCCTTGCTCTTGGGAGACCTCCTAGTCATTGAGATGCAGTCTAGTACACTGGACATGCTTCCAGACCTATATAACTCTTAGTTCAACTGCCCTGGGTCAGGACCCCATCTTTATCTATCAGACAGATAATAGAACTCCTTATAAACTTGGAATGGTGTCCATATGAAAAAGCAATATTGTTTGTTAGTACTACACTTGGGAGGAGATAAATTTCATACCTCTGTTTTGAAGAAAGACTTAAGAAGCAGAAATACAATTTCTAGTTAATAACATGGAATATTTCCTCTTTTCTTCCACCCTTAGGATTTGCATTTATACAACACCCAAGTTTAATGTTCGAACAGGAAGTGAAGACCCTGTACAACAGCATTCTTTCAGACAAGAACTGTTCAGTAAACTTAAAAATCCAGGTGTTAAAAAACCTCCAGACATACTTGCAGGAGGAGGATACACGTATGCAGCAAGCAGACAGAGACTGTAAGTGCTAAGTTCTTCTGTGCTGAGGCAGGCAAAATCTAACTTTCTTGCATACAATTACTATATACATGAACTGAGTAATTTAAGATTGTTATCTAATTAGTAATATTGTACACAAGATATCTTAGAATAATTTTCAAAAATTCATTATGTGAATAGGTATATTGACATGTATAGCTTATTATTACTTTCAGGATGTATAAATCCTGAAAGCAATCCAGAATGCATAATTGCTGTAATGATGGTAGTAATAATTTTTATCAAAATATTCTCTAAGGTTAATTAGCAGATACAAAATAAGAAATTTTAAAAAATAAAACCTTTATCAAGGAAAAAGACTTTAAATTTGTGACTTGAATTTTTTAAGTATATTTGCTATCAGACTGTTCTGTTTCATGAGATCATAAACCCATTCTAAGATAGCTGAAATGTCTTTGTATTATAAAGCTTAAAGATAAGTATGCATTAAATTGTAGCAAAGTAAATGATTATAATGTGGTGAGTGTGCTATTGCTTTTGTCCTTTTTACAGGGAAAAAAGTAGCAAAGCAGGAAGACCTGAAAGAAATGGGTGATATTTCCTCAGGGATGAGTAGTTCCATCATGCAGCTTTATCTCAAACAGGTCCTTGAGGCTTTCTTTCATACCCAGTCCAGTGTACGCCACTTTGCTCTAAATGTCATTGCACTGACATTAAACCAGGGTCTCATCCATCCTGTTCAGGTATGGTAACCTTTTATGATGTGTTGGGGGTTTTTTGTCTTAAAGTTTCAGAGCTTTTTACACTTGCTAGACACATTTTTAGTTTTTCTCTTCCAACTATGTTTCAGTAATCTCTTATTGTAGCAAGGGGCCTTTACAGAAAGCATATTTTGAAATTTAGATTCCAAATGCTGTATTTTCTCGTCTTTGGATCAAGATCTAAAAGCCCAGCCAGTGCCTAAAGTGCATGTGCAAATGTACATTGGAGCATATTTCTGTTATGAATTTCAGGTGTATGCCGAGCTCTTTTTAAATCTTTATCCTGAAAACTGTGACAGCTTGCCTCCACCTCAATTCCCACGTCCTCCAAACACTATGGAATTCCAGAGTCAATGTCAGAACTTCAGTTATCTCCATTATTCCTTGCTTACATAATATTTTTGTAATTATTTGTTCATAACACAGCCTTTGTGCATGTTCAGTCATAACTGGTGGTGTGTGGTTTGGGTTTCTTTAAATGACAGTTTTTGTTGTGTAAATTGACTTTAAAGTTTGAGAGAACTGGAAATACTACCTGAAACCTCACACAACTTCTATCATTTATAATGCCTCCGAGTCTCAATGGATATCAGTGGGCAGGGGTGTCCCTCAGGGGTCTGTATTGGGACCAGTGTTATTTAATATCTTCATTAATGACACATACAAAGGGATTGACAGTACCCTCAGCAGGTTTGCAGATGACACGAATGTGAATGGTGCAGGTGACATACCTGAAGGACAGGGCCATCCAGATGGACCTGGACAAGCTCAAGAAGTAGTCCATGGGAATCTCATGAGGTTTAACAAGACCAAGTGCTGGTGATGCACCTTGGTCAGGCAATCCCCGGGATCAATCCAGGCTGAGGGATGAACAGATTGAGAGCAGCCCTGGGGAGAGAGACTTGGGGGTGCTGGTTGGTGAGAGGTTGGACATGCCCTGTCTGTGTGCGCTGGCACCCAGAAATCCCCTGTGGGCTGGGCTGATCCTACAGCATGGGGAGCAGAGGAGGAGGGGATCCTGCCCCTCTCTCTGGTGAGACCCCACCTGCAGTGCTGCCTCCAGCTCTGGTGTCCCCAGCAGAGATAAAACATCAACCTGTTGGAGCAAGTCCAGAGGAGGCACCAATATTATCAGAGGAATTGAGCACCTCTGCTATGAGGAAAGGCTAAAAGAATTTGGATTGTTCATCCTGGAGAAGAGAAGCTTTGGGGTGACCTAATTGTGAACTTCCAGGACCTGAAGGGAGCCAACAAGAAAGATGCAGAGGGACTTTTTACAAGAGCATGTAGTGAAAGGATAAGGGAGAATGGCTTCAAACTGGCAGGGAGTAGGATTAGATTAAATATTAGGAAGAAATTCTTCCCTATGAGGATGGTGAGGCCCTAGAACAGGTTTCCCAGAGAAGCTGTGGCTGCCCCATCCCTGGAAGTGTTCAAGGCCAGGTTGGACAGGGCTTGGAACACCTTGGCCTAGTGGAAGGTGTCCCTGCCTATAGCAGGGGGTTAGAACTGGATGAGCTTTAAGGTCCTTTCCAACCCAAACCATTCTATGATTCTATGATAACACTGGTCTTTGGTGTATTTTGTACTATTTGCTTGGAAAAAGTAGTCAGGTAGTAAGTTGCATAAAGCTTCCTGTTATAGTTTCTGCAGTATTTAGAATATAACATAAACAACACTGTAATTAAAGAGCAAAGAGTGAGAAAGAAGAGATACAATGACTAAATAATAATTTCATTTGGTTTTTTTCAAGTGTGTTCCGTACTTAATTGCTATGGGCACAGATCCAGAGCCCTCTATGCGAAACAAAGCTG
Organism: Pseudopodoces humilis; assembly: GCF_049639895.1. Classification (NCBI taxonomy): domain Eukaryota; kingdom Metazoa; phylum Chordata; class Aves; order Passeriformes; family Paridae; genus Pseudopodoces; species Pseudopodoces humilis. Next base: position 17,110,089 of record NC_142211.1, read on the forward strand.
ACCAGCAATTGGTGGAAATAGACAAAAAATATGCTGGGTTCATTCACGTGAGTAATTCTAATTTATCATTTTACAAAATACTGTTACATTCTCTGGTGAGTCAACACTTGGATAGGCCTCAGCTGCAGAAAAATAATATAAATAACAAATGAACAACTATAAGTAGTTGTAAAGAAGATCCCAACTCTTTCCCGTTTGGGGATTTCTGTTTGTAGAAATAGAAAGGATATAATAATTTGAAGCATCTCTTCCAGTCTAAAAATTCCTTTAATTTATGATCCACAGTTGTGTTTTCCTCACTGAATAGTATGTTAAGAGCTTTTATTTGATAAGAGGTAAGGACAACTGTTTCATAATGTTTAGCAATGATTTTCCTGTATTAACAGAGAGCATTTTGTAAAAGTAGAGGTCAGTATATATGTATTAGAACATTAAGACATCAATGCTTTATAAATTGTAATCTAAGCAGAAGGAACATAGGAAGGCTTTAAGAACTGAGGGATCTTGCTGAAAGGAAAATCTGAGGGCTAAGTGAAGACTTGTGGAGTTGTGGCATAGTGACTGTCCTGGTTTAGGACAGTGACAATAGTTCTGCTAAAGATCTGAAATTGAGTTGCAGTACCCCTTCCTTATTTCAGAAGGCTTCAGCCTTAGTTCAGTGTGTGTACTACGTTGTGGGACTTTATAAATCTAATTGTATTCCACTGAAATTTGAGCATTGCACTGTTCATGGCATCCAAAGAGATATCTAACTAAAGTCAGACCTCATCACAGTCTACAACTCCCTCATGAGGGGAAGAAGAGGGGCAGACACTGATCTCTTTGTGACCAGTGACAGGACTCGAGAGAACAGCTGGAGCTGTATCAGGGAAGGTTTAGGTTGTATATCAGGAAACGGTTCTTTACCCAGAGGCTGGTCGGGCACTGGAACAGGCTCCACTGGGAACTGGTCACAGCACCAAGCCTGACAGAGTTCAAGAAGCATTTGGACAACACTCCTTAGCACATGGTGTGATTCTTGGGTATGGTGCTGTGCACGGCCAGGAGTTGGACTCAATGATTCTTGTGAGTCCCTTCCAACTCAGCATATTCTGTGATTCTGTGAATGGTGATTGGAGGCCATCTTGGCTACAGTGACCACTGAGCTATTGAGTTTAAAATCTCTGTTGCCAGGAGGAAAAGTGCCAGCAAAACCTCAACTGTAGTCATGAGGAGAGCAAACTTTGGGCTGCTTGGGGAATTAGCGAGTAAAGTCCCCTGGGAAAATACTTTTGCAGGTGCTGGGTCAATCAGTGCTGGTCAGTTTTAAACATCTCCTCCTAAGGGCACAGGCAGGCAAGGCAGAAGGCCAGCTTGGCTGAACAGGGATCTTCTTTTGGAAATAAGGCAAAAAAGGAAGGTGTGTGTCCAGTGGAAGCAAGGTCAGGTGGTATGGGAAGAATACAGAGATGCTGCTGCCACTGTAGGGAGAAAATCTGTGTGGCCAAAGCTCAACTAGAGTTGGAGCTGGACAGTTGTGCTGGTTCTGGCTGGGGTAGAGTTAATTTTCTTCCCATTGGCTGTCATTGGGCTGTGTTGGGGTTTGTGCTGAACACACATTTGATAATACAGAGATGTTTTTGCTGTTGCTGAGCTTGCACAGAGCCAAGGCCTTTTCTGTTCCTTGTACGCTGGGGAGGGGGCTGGGGGTGCGTGGGAGGTTGGGAGGGGACATAGCTGGGACAGGTGACCCCAACTGACCCAAGGAATATTCCAGACCATATGACATCATGCTCAGTATGTAAAGTGGGAGGAAGAAGGAGGAAGCGGAGGACATTTGGAGTGATGGTATTCATCTTCCCAAATCACTGTTCTACAGGCTGGGGCCCTGCTCTCCTGGAGGTGGCTGAACACCTGCCTGTGCTTGGGAAGGGCTCAATGAATTCCTTGTTTTGCTTTGCTTGTGTGTGATGCTTTTGCTTTCCTTGTTAAACTGTCTTTCTCTCAACCCAGGAGTTTTCTCACTTTTACCCTTTTGATTCTCTTTTCCATTTCACCAGTGTGGGAGTGGAGAGGGGGGGTTGAGCAAGCAGCTGCATGGTGCTTAGTTTCCAGCTGGGATTAAACCACGATTGTGAGGGACAATAAAAAGAGCCTTTTTAAATATGTCAGTAGTAAATGGCAGTGCAAAAATGACATCAGCCCATTCCAGGATGAGAACAGCCACCTCACAAACAGGGACATGGACGAGACAGAGATGTTTAATGCTTTCTTTGTCTCTGTTTTCAACACCAATGACAAACCAAGGGGGTACCAGTGCCCGGAGCTGGAGGACCATGACTGTGAGAATGATCAGCTCCCAGTCAACCCTGAAAATGTTTTGAGTTCTGCTGTTCCAGCTGGATCCCTATAAGTCTATGGGGCCTGATGGGATTCATCCCAGGCTACTCAGAGCTGCTGATGTGATCACAAAACCTTTCTCAATGATTTTTGGGTGGTCTTGGGAATCTGGAGAGATCCCAGCTGACTGGAAGCTGGGGAATGTTGTCCTGATTTTCAAGAAGGGCAAGAAAGAGGCCTTCCGTCTCTCCTGTCAGTCTCACTTCAGTGCCTGGTAGAGTTATGGAGGAGATTATTCTGGGAGGTATTGAAAAACACCTGAAAGACAATGCAGTCATCGGTCACAGCCAGCACAGCTTCATGAGAGGAAAGTCCTGCTTATCAAACCTGATTTCCTTTTATGACAAGGTAACCCACCTGGTTGATAAAGGGCAGACAGTTGATATAATCTTTTTGGATTTCAGCAAAGCTTTCAATACTGTCTCTCCCATGATCCTTCTGGACAAACTGTCCAGCCCCCAGCTGGACAAACACATCATGTGATGGGTGAGCAACTGGCTCATGGGTCAGGCACAAAGGGTTCTAGTGAATGTGGTGACATCAAACTGACGACCTGTCTCTAGTGGGGTCCTGCAGGGCTCTATCCTTGGCCCTGTGCTCTTCAACATCTTCATTAAGGACCTGGACACAGGACTGGAAGGGATACTAAGCAAGATCACAGTCAATACAAAACTGGGAGGAGCTGTTTACTCCCTCAAAGGCAGGGAGGCCCTGCAGAGAGACCTCAAACAATTAGAGGACTGGGCAATCACCAACCATATGAAGTTTAACAAGGGCAAGTGCTAGATTCTTCTCCTGGGACGGGGAAACCGTGGATATACAGATAGACTGGGCAATGAGAGGCTGGAGAGCAGCACCATGGAAAAGGACCTGGGAGTCCTGGTTGATGACAAGTTGAATATGACTCAGCAGTGTTCCCTGGCAGCCAGGAGGGCCAACCGTGTCCTGGAGTGCATCAGGCACAGCATCACCAGCAAGTCAAGGGAGGGGATTGTCCTGCTCTGTTCTGCACTGGGGCAGCCTCATCTTAAGTCCTGGGGGCAGTTTTGGTCACCACAGTATAACAATAAAAACCTATTAGAGACCATCCAAAGGAGGGAACAAGGATGGTGAAGGGCCTTGAGGGGAAACCATATGAGGAGCAGCTGAGGGCACTTGGTCTGTTCAGCTGGAGGAGACTGAGGGGCGACTTCATTGCAGTCTACAATTTCCTCATGAAGGGAAGAGGAGGGGCAAACACTGATCTCTTCTCTGTGGTGACCAGTGACAGGAGCCAAGGGAATGGCTGGAGCTGTGTCAGGAGAGGGTTAGGTTGGATAGTAGGAAAAAGTTCTTCACCCAGAGTGTGGTCAGGCACTGAACAGGCTCCCCAGATCAGTGGTCATGGCCACAACGCTACCAGAGCTCAAGAACTGTTTGGACAAAATCTCAGCACAGTGTGAGATTGTTGGGGTGTTCTGTGCAGGGCCAGGAGATGGACTTGATCCTTGTGAGTCTCTTCCAATTCAGGATATTCTATGAATCTATGATTCTTGAATTTTTTTTAAATTTGGGTAGCTGGCTGTAGTTGGTAAACAGATCATCTGTTTCTAACAGAAGTTATTTTTAAAGCAGTTCACAATACATTTTGATCTCTACCACAAATTCTGTTTTAATCTGTATGCTTACTCAAAAGGCAGTAGTGCACTTCAGTGTGGGTTTACTCAAAAGGCAGTAGTGCACTTCAGTGTGGGTTTAGAAGTTAAACTTCAGATGAGGAACCACTTAAAGGGAAAAAAGTTTAAAAAATAGCTAGAAGTTTCTGTTGACAGGCATTTGTTTAATTTCCACTTTCAGTGTTACTGCTTGAAAGCAATGATTTAAATAAAAATAAGTACTTTTCCATTTCAGATGAAAGCAGTGGCTGGTATGAAGATGTCTTACCAGGTACAACAGGCAATCAATACCTCCCCACAGGATCCTGTAAGAGGTTTTAGACATGATGAATCATCCAATGCATTGTGTTCACACCTATACTCCATGATTCGAGGGAACCGTCAACACAGACGAGCATTTCTAATTTCCTTACTCAACCTCTTTGATGATACTGCAGTAAGCACCACATTTCCTTCACTTATAAAGAAAATAAAGCATACAATTACAAGCTTAAATTCTCCTTTTGCAATATGTTTTTATGACATAATTATCAATAGCTTTATTTCCTTAAGGTACTTTGTTTTGCTTTATAATATAAGGTATTTACCTAATAGAATGCATTAGTCACTTTTGCATCATTCAGTACCTTTCTGTACTCAGTTTGAGTTATTTAGTAATAATATATCTTTAGGTATAACTAAATTTTGCACATATATATATATATATATACACACATATATGTTGTTTAGAGTGCGTTTGGGGGGAATGTAGAATAACATTTGTGATTTTTTTGTTTTAAACTGTTAGGAACACAGGATAAGTGTATAATAAGATATTTGTATGTATATTTGTGTACTTTTTTTTAACTTCCAGAAAACAGAGGTGAATATGCTCTTGTACATAGCAGACAATCTAGCCTGTTTTCCTTATCAAACACAGGAAGAGCCACTGTTTATAATGCATCATATAGACATTACACTATCAGTTTCTGGTAGCAACCTACTACAGTCATTTAAAGAGGTATGTGTATTTATATTTTAGTATATTTATTATGGTGGCAGCATAAGCATCTATATAATTTGGTCAATTTTTCAGTGAATATAGTACCATTATTATGATATGGACCAGTATTGTTAGTTTGTAACTGGTAGTTAAAAAACAAACAACTCTTTCTATTCTGACCTGTATCTGGTAGACACTAGTTAAAAACTTTCCTTATATTGCTGCTTATGTTATTAAAAAAGAATGACGATTTTTGAGGTATTAATATTAAATCTATATAATTCCCTAATTTAACTGAATTAATTTGAATTAATATTAATTGCATGCATAATTTTAATAACAAAATACCATTTACTTTTTCTTTTGTTGTCAAGTAGCTGATGGCAGTTCCATGTGTGTCGCCTAGGAGAATTTAAATACATTATTTATTGCAAGAAAAGAGTGTGCAATATGTCTTTTCTTAAGGTACCATATAAGAACCCAAATAATGATATAGTATCTGTTGCTATGGCAATACACAACCCTATAAGCAAAAGGCCTTTGTTTCTTGTGCTGTGTCCAGTTTTGGGCTGATTAAGACAGGAGAGAGACATGGAGCTCCTGGAGTGGGTCCAGCAGAGGCTGTGAGGATGATTAATGAGACTGGAGCACCTCTCATGAGGAAAGGTTGAGGGAGTTGGGGCTGTTCAGCTTCCAGAGGAGTCATCTGTCAGGGGACCTTATCGATGTCTGTCAGTGTCTGCAGGGAGGGGTCAGAGAATGGACCAGGCTCAGCTCAGTGGGGCCCAGCAATGGGACAAGAGGAATGGGCAGGAACTGATGCCCAGGAAGTTCCACCTGAACATGAGGAAGAACTTCTCTGTGCAGTGACCGAGCACTGGAACAGATTGCCCAGAGAGGGTGTGGAGTCTCCCTTGCTGGAGATATTCCAGACCCATCTGGACACAATCTTGTGACGTGTGCTCTGGAATGACCCTGCTGGAACAGGGAGGTAGGACCAGATGACCCACTGTGGTCCCTTCCAACCTGACCCATTCTGTGATTCTGTGATTCTTAAAGACCAGTGTCTTCATTTCCTGGACAACTTTACCAGTAGAAGGTCCAGACTGTCAGGAAACAAACCCATTTCTAGAATTTCCAATCTGACTAGTAAGTACAAGTCAGAGTTGATATCTGGAAAGCACACTGCTTTGAATTCTCACCCTACCAAAGTCAATTTTTAATCTGCTAGAAAGAGACAGCACATTCTTTAGATGGGAGACCAGAATGTAGAGGATAAGATCCTACCTGGGACATCTTAAGTTCTGTGTTATGAAAAAGCATACTATATGCAGTAATAATGCAGGTATGAAATTCTGTAGCTGTACAAGTAGTGGAACTGAATATTTTTAATACTGTGCTGATTTGAGGGGCTCTCTGGTCATCAGTGTAGTGTCATAGGATTTTAACAGAGACAAAGATTAAAACCAGCTTGGACTAGTTTGTACCAAGGTACATATGGAAATATATGTAACATGCAAAAATTATATTTAAGTGAAACAAAAATGAAATTTTCTTCCTTATTTATTGTATTTGGCCTTTACTTCATTTTACTGTCTCTGATAACAAACTTGAGCAGTCTTTTTAAGAATAATATGCCAGTGTAGTACTTCTTGCTTCAGTTCTTTCTGTAACCACCTTGCAAAAAAAGTGGACTTTGGATCAATTTTTCAGGGACCTTTTTTGTCATAAATCATTTTAATCTTTGAATATAAAGTTATGAATATCAAGTTATTAATTCATAACATTGTTCAGGGAATTTGTCCTAATTTAAGTCAATAATGATTTTTTTAAAGATTTTTTAGAAATGTACATAATGCTACTTACCTTAATTTTGGAATGTGTGTTAACTTCTGTCTCGCAGTCTATGGTGAAAGACAAAAAAAAGGAAAGAAAGCCTTCATCAGACGAGGAGACTGAGAGTGACAGTAACAGTGGTAGTGAGAGCAAAAGCGAGGAGGAAGCTTCTAAGCCTCGGAGGTTACGGAAACGAGTAAACTCTGATTCAGATTCTGATGAAGAAAATGATATAAATGCTGTGATGAAATGTTTACCAGAAAATTCAGCTCCTTTAATTGAATTTGCAAATGTCTCCCAAGGCATATTATTACTTTTGATGCTGAAACAGCATTTAAAGAACCTCTGTGGATTCTCTGATAGGTAAGGATATTTAGACAATAGGCCATCTTGTTATCTAGTAAGTTCTTTGTAAGGATTAAGTTTGGAAGAAGTTGGAGGGGGGTGTTTAGTTTATTGTTAATAATTGTTTCAGCAATAGATTTGTATAAGAGAAAAACATAAATAGAATATGTTGAATGTAATGAAACTGGCTTAGAAAAAGTAATGATTTCATTTCTTACCAGGATGTTTATATATACAGAATGGTTAAATTATAACTACTTATAATTAATATTTTTAAAAGCTTTTCCTTGAAATTGTTTTGGACTTGACTTAAAAGCTCTTTCTTCCCTTTTGTTCTCTTTAAACAGTAAAATTCAGAAATATTCTCCATCTGAATCTGCAAAAGTGTATGATAAAGCTATAAACAGGAAGACAGGAGTGCATTTCCATCCAAAACAAACTCTGGATTTTCTGCGGAGTGATATGGCTAATTCTAAGATCACTGAAGAAGTGAAGAGGAGTATAGTAAAACAGTACTTGGATGTAAGTAAAGTTGCTTTGCAGAAAAACTGAAATCCTTTCAAACTAGGTAACAGTGTAAACTTGAAAGTAGATTGGATGAACATTTCAAAATGTTAAGTTTCTGGTAATCTTATGTGACTGATATATGATAACACACAATTTCCTTTCAGGATGTTTAGCAGTATTACCTTTCAAAGTATTCTAATAAATTTAAACACAATAAAAAATAATTTCAACTGAAGGATATTCATCTTTGCAGAATATTTTCCAATTTCTGGTATCCATCTCGTATAACTCTACCATATAACTTGTTCACTTTATCCCTGACTGTTTCTGTCATGGGAACAGAGACTAGATCTAGTGTATTTAACCTTTTTTTTCTTTTTTTTTTTCCCCAATTCTTTAAAATATTAACTAGAGAAAACTTGCAATTTTGGAAACACAGGAAGAAAGCTTTTACATATCTACTAGAAAATTAAAGTAAAATGTTTGTAGAACAAAACACAAGCTGTTGAAGTTTGAAGTTTTCTGCCACGTTTTACACTGTTTCTTTACCTTTTCATTTGTTTTTTTATTTAATGTAGTGTGATACGAATATCTGTTTTTAAAGTTTGAATGTAAACTGATCCAGTTTTTGGGGGATTTATTTAATAGTTCAAGCTCCTTATGGAACATTTGGATCCTGATGAAGAGGAAGAAGATGGAGAGGTGTCAGCTAGCACAAATGCTCGGAACAAAGCAATTACCTCACTTCTTGGAGGAGGCAGCCCTAAAAACAATGCAGCTGAGACAGAGGATGATGAAAGTGATGGGGAGGATAGAGGAGGAGGCACTTCAGGGGTGAGGCGGAGGAGGAGTCAACGTATTTCACAGCGTATTACGTAAAATTATTTTTATGTGATTATAAATGTCAGTCTATTATATTAAATGTACACCAAGTAATGTAATCGACATGAAAGAAAGCATTTTGTAGATAGAGATTCTCTACTTAACCATTTATACAACTTTTGTAGAAAGTTTAACAGAAAAGACAATAAAAAAACACAAACTAGAAAATAAGATTTATCCCATATAAAAATTTATTAATTTTCCTTTGGAATGTACTGTGTGTTATCCTTTTTATTGTTGCCAAGTTTTTATGTAGCTTTATGATTCGTGTGTATATATAATTTTATATATCAATAAGAGATAAAGACACGGGTACAAATTAAGAGTATGTGGTTTTACAAGGATATGTTAACCCCTTGGCGCTGGCGGTCGCGGTGCGTCTCATTGCCGGCAATGGAATGTGTGCCGGGGAATCCCAACTCCCGGCGTCAAGGGATTAAAAGCAATAAAAGCAATAATTTCACTAAAGTTCTTTTGTGTAACACTTGGTCTTTTTTCCCCCCAATGTTTTAGTCATTGAGAAGGTCAAAACGAAATTCAGACTCTACAGAGTTGGCAGCACAGATGAATGAAAGTGTTGATGTCATGGATGTCATCGCTATTTGCTGTCCAAAGTACAAAGACCGACCACAAATTGCAAGAGTAGTACAGAAAACCAGCAATGGCTTCAGTGTTCAGTGGATGGCAGGCTCCTACAGTGGCTCCTGGACTGAAGCTAAGCGCCGTGATGGTCGCAAACTGGTGCCTTGGGTAGACACTATTAAAGAGTCAGACATTATTTACAAAAAAATTGCTCTAACGAGTGCTAATAAGCTGACTAATAAAGTTGTTCAAAATTTACGATCACTGTATGCTGCCAAGGATGGAACTTCCAGCTAATGAATTTGTACACACAGTCAAATTTACAGGAATTGAAATAACAGAAAAACTTGAGATATCAACTTTCTGGCAAAAAAAAAAAAAAAAAAAAAATCAGTTAAATGAAGAGTAAGGATGGAACCTGGGACGCAGGAAAAAAGAAGGAAATATTTGGTAAACATTTATGTGGGAGCTTCCTTCGCTGTTGTGCAGCAGAAACTTCTCAGTTCAATTTTACTCCCACTGTATTATAGTTTAAAAAATTGTTTATACCTTGAAAAAAAAAACTTTCTGTTAAAAAAAATAAACAAGTGAATGTTGGAAATTAGTCTGTTAATGTTCTTAATAAAGTGTTCTTGGAGTTTAACCTAGCAGCGGATGGCTTTCTTTAGCATAGCCCAGTTTCCAGGGAAGCATTGTTTTTACAGGTTGTAAAGTGTCAGAATCTCCCGGATATATAATTTTTTCTGTTGAAGGAAAAAAACAAAACAACAAAAAACCCCATGCATGCAGTATCTATGACCTATCTGCAGAAGGAGTTTTTGTAAATGTAGATTTTGATGTATTAGGTCACCCTGAAATAATACAAGAAAAGGGATCCCCAGCTAATCTGGTGGAATGAATACTGCAATAAATTTTTTTACTTCTCTTTGTTACTTGTCTGTTTCCATTTGAATTTCTTATTGTAAAGATCTGTTTAAATCCATTTATATTATTTTGCAGTCTTTTATGTAAAATTTACTATATTAGTGGTTTTCAAAACAAGACATAAAATATTGTTTATACAGTTTTATAGGCTTTCTGAATAATTGGTATCTTTTTATTTTTATCCCTTAAAGGGTGTAAACACAAGCTAACTCTGGGGTTTATTGTATACTGCAGTATTTAGTATTAACTATATGATTTAGCACTGTGCCAAACACATTTTCAAGAGTACATTTTGATATAAAAAGAAAATATAGTTTATTCCTTGTATGCTTCAATTTCTTTCTAATGCTGTCCAAATGGTAATTTATGATAGTTTAAATTTGGGGAAAGCTGAATGACTATTTTGCTTGGGCTAACTGGCCATGTGCTCATTTCTCTGGGTTAATATAGAGAGGCTTGTGTCAAGAGGAGCTAGCTACCAGTATCTGAGGAGTGAATGGGTATGAGTCTGGGCAATTATGCTACATTCCTTCACAAATGATTTTTTTTTTTTAAATGTTTGTATATTAGCCTATTTTTTTTACTAATTGAAAGATGTTTTCACATTTTGTAAATTGAAAAAGTACTATTGAAAGCTTTCAGAAACATTTGTTTTGACTACGTTGCCACAAGCCTTTCAAAAGCAGTTTGCCTTTCCAGAGAGAAACAAAACCAGCAGATCTGCAAACAGAAAAAAATCTAAAATGTCTGAACTTTTTAGGGACATATAAACCCTGTTACGTTTTCAAATATGTTTATCTAAAATAGTTGTTCCTTATTAAGTAAATCTTTCTCTTATGTTTATTTTCTTTTATGAATTTAATTTGTGGTAGGAGGCTGTTTTTATGAAACTAGCTTGCGGAATTCTAATACATTATTCTATTTGTGAGGAATAGTATCAGTATTCCAAAATATTCTCATGTATAGAAAAAGCATTAAACTGAATTGATTAATAACTTCTCAGAATCTAGTTAGTAATTGTTCCCATGGGAAATGCCTTTTTACTGTTTCACCACTGGAATTTTTCTAAACAAATATTTTCTCACCTTTTTGTCTTCATAGTTAATGGTGTTTTCTTCACCATGCAAAAAGCCACATCTTCTGCTAAGATGGGTGTTGTTAAAGTAGGGAGAAGCAGAAAAAGCAGGTCACCCCTGCAGTTCTGGAAGCAGGACATTTTTGTACCAAATGATGAAATACTGTATTTCTCAGGGCCCAGAGCAGCTTGTATAGTGGGAGTTTCATACTTGGAGACTATGTTTTATGATATGTCACATAACTCATAGAAAGAGTTAAAAATACTTCACAAGGAAACTACTGAATGATTAAGAAAAAGAATTTCATACAGATGCAGTCTAAAATGAAGTTGTCACTAGTCTGTTAGACATTTCTGATGCTATTTATATTACAGAATCTTATTTTTAATAGGTAATACAAATGTTTCCTTGTTCATAAACAATATTTCCTGATTATGTCACTTTACCAATAGCAAAGAGTGGCTTTTAATTTCAAATTGTTTGGTATTTATTAGGATAAAATTATCAGAAATAAATTATAATTAAACAATAGAAACCTGAAGTCTAAAGCTGTCTTAGTTGAGAGGATTTGGACCATTACTATATTGTGTAATGTCAAAGGGCACACATGCTCCTTGATGGTATCTGTTAGCTATACTAAATAATATAAACTTATAAAATTAATTATAGATTATTAAATAAGATTTTCACTAGTTAAGAGTTGAATTTTCCCCTTCTGTACTACACAGAGTAATATCTAGCTTTGTTTTGCCTATCACAATCATTCAGATTACTTGCTGTGGGAAAAAAAAGGTAGCAGAGTTCATTTTTGGGAAACGAATTCCTGTTACCTGTGTATAGCATGGGCTGATTATTTTCAGAGATTTGAAATAGCCCAAGGCTGCAGCTGTAATCTATGCAGGGCTCAGTCTCTGAGTAGCAGTCATGGGTTTTACCAACATGAACCACATTATTGACAACAGCATGTACCAAGATTAAGGAGTTTTTTAACATAAAAAAAAAGTTTTTTAAAAAAGTGCTGCATTGCAGTAATTGACACAACATTTTACCCCTTTGTGTTTACATAGCTTTATAGTATTTTTTTCACTGTATGGCTATAGATTTTTACATACATAACTATAACAATTATTGGGGTTTTTTTTTGTGTTTGAGTACAAGTTCTCTACATGGAAACTTGTTGCAATAACTTACCTAACAAAGGGATATTTTCAAGCTTTTAGAATTAACTAACCATATTGTACTCTTTAAGAAAAGACAGACATTTCCACAATCGAAATAAATAATAATTATCTTAAATCTTCCACTTCAGTGCTGTAAAACTGTAGAATAATTATTTTAATTATCTGCAGCTATAAAAAAATCACAATTGTTTATGACAAAACTTTAATTACAAATATTTTTCTAAATTATTCAGTATGCCCTTCTGTATTTTTTAAAGTTTTCTATTGCTTATATTAATGGCTCCCAACATGTATAGAGGTAGTCATGGACAATATTTCGCTTAAGTATTTTAGTGAGGTGTGGCCATTAAAAAGCTATCTAAAATTTAAATCAAACTGGAGCCTTTGTTTTGCTGTTGTGGTGTCACCAGTGGGAATATTGTCACTGAAATAATTGGATTGTGCTAAACATTACCTCTAGCACAAAGTACCTTTTAAGAATGTATTTGTGGCTAATGACAAAAAAAAAATTGTGATCGGGTCTGACTCATCTGGTGCTAGTTAAACAGAAGGATGTTCTGCCAAAATGCAGGTGTTAATGCTCTAGGGTAATTAATGGATCAGTTGAATTGATCCTTAAAATAAGAATAAAACATTTTAACTCTGAGTCACAGACATATTAATGGAGTTGAACTCAAACACCTAATGCTTTTCTTATGTGCCCATCACTCTTAAGTCTCATGTGATAGATAGAAATAGCAAGAACCCAAGGCACAAATTTTCTTCCACTCACTGAAGAGCCACACTGTCATGGTTTAACTAAGCACCAAATGGATGCTTACTCACTCTCCCTTGGGTGTAATGGGGAGAAAAACAGAAGGGTAAAAGTGAGAAAACTCCTGGGTTGAGAGAATGACACTTTAACAAGGACAGCAAAAGCCGCACACACAAGCAAAGCAAACCAAGGAATTCATTGAGCCCTTCCCAAGCACAAGCAGGTGTTTAGCCACCTCCAGGAGAGCAGGGCCCATCCTGTGAAATGGTGACTTGGGAAGACGAACACCATCACTCCAAATGTCCCCCCCACACCCTTTCTCCTTCTTCCCCCCACTTTATATACTAAGCATGATGTCATATGGTCTGGAATATCCTTGTGGTTAGTTGGGGTCACCTGTCCCAGCTATCTTCTCCCAACCTCCCACGCACTCCTAGTCCCCTCCCCAGTATGGCTGTACAAGGAGAAAAAAAGGCCTTGGATCTCTCTAAGTTCTGTTCAGCAATAATGAAAACATCCCTGAATTATCAATATCACAAATACAAAAGTGGAATGGCAAGTCTTTATCAGTATTTCAGTGACTATTTTTAAAAATTGTTTTGACTTCCAAAGAGCTTTTCTCCATAACTATACTTAGTGAAGCTGTGTTGAAATGTGGGGATTGAGAGACTCGGACTCTGCTATGCCAGCAAAGCCAGTTTATTACACAAGTTCACCAGTATTTACAGGTCTCTATGTTCCATACAAAATTTTCCACTCAGACCTCTTTGCTCTTGTTCCCTTAGTATCACAGTCTTTTTGGTTATTAAGTCCTTGTTACATTCTTGCACTAGCAATGTCCTTGTTACATTTTCTCTCATCAGAGCAGTCAGCATCACCAGACATGATGTCTTCTGTTCTTGCCTTGAGTTTATCTTTCCCACGGTTTGCACTGTACCAGGGCCAAAAGGTCTGAAGTGCTACCCGGTTCAGCTTCTGTAGTTGTCTGGTCTTCCACATCTCCCCCTTTTCTGTTTTTTATGCAAAGGGTTGATGTACTTTGATGTTAAAACAGTTTACACCTGTAAGGCTATTATCTTACTATTATTGGTCATCTGTTAGATACAGGATAAGATACATGGAATGCAGATCACAATCAATAAAAACTTATCAAATACAATCATGTCTGACAATGAGATTCACAGTATATGAGAACAAAAGGATCATGTCCAAGGTCTAGGAAGTGGAAATAAATGGCTACTGTTCTAAAGTTCATATGGTTGGAGGTAAGGGGCCATGCTGTTTAGGCAGGTGCAAGTCTGTTAGCTGGAAATACTGACTTTGACATTACTGAATGTCTTTCTGGAAGCATGGAACAGGGAATAACCAAAAAAGGTCAGTAGGAACATGATAACATGATGGTGACTGCAGTAGGACACAAGGTTGCCTCTGTTGACAGGCTGCCTCTGTAAGCCTCTAGACACAGCCATGTCCTGGCAGTCCTACTCTTGCCTTGGTCACAAGGGCTGGATGGTAATTAGGTCATTTTTCTTCTCTTTGGGCCTCATTTTCTCAGAGGCGATCAAAGTTTGTCCAGACGAGCAGGTAACTACTTTGGACCTGTTGGTGATAAAACACATGCATACCTTCTCCCTAGGATAATAAATCAGTTAGGCCTTGCCATTGTACACTCAATTAGGGATCTTTACATAAAAACTTTCAGAAATTGGTTCTGCACATGCAAATCTTCATAGCAGCATTGCTCTGTCAGGGATCAAATTTGATTATTTACTTTCAAAATTTTTAGTGTAAATATTTCATTATCTAAACCTTGAGGAGCCATATTCTCCCTTCTCTGTTTTTTAGCAACGTGTGTCTTTTGTTATGAACATGAAGGCAACATAAAAGCAAAAAATACATGTGATAAAACAATAAACTCACACTAAGCAGCAATAAGTCAGGTAATACATGTAATTAGTAGCACATGAGAGATAGGATGGTGAATTAAAACAATGCATCATCAATTCCCTAAATACTTTACCATCACCCAGAGTCTGCAATAGCTGGCAAGCCTCGTTTCACAGTGAGGACTTGGAGAACCATTCCCGAGAAAGGTTTCCAAGTTCACTTCAAAAGAGGGTTCAGCTGTTATAGGTCCAAATCTGCAAGTCAAAGTGACCTGAATACAGTTTTGGTGCAGAAAATACCTGGATCTGTTGGCATACTTCCTGACCACATAGGGCCAGGGCTTGGCCAGAGCCCAGGCCTTAAGTGGAAGGGTCTCCCTAACATAGCCTAAAAACAAGTTTCTCAGTAATAGCCATTAAAAAGGTTTCTTAAAATGATACATGTCTTGTAGATAGCTACACAAAGCGAAGTCAAACTTTGTAGAGCAGTCAGTTTTGTCAGTTATCCTTAGCTAAATAGTCAATGGTACTGAAACAGAGAAATTAAGAATTAGGAATCATTTATAAAGAAATGCCTTGACTAGAAAAAGGGGCTACAAAACCCGTGTGAAATGCTGACTGCTCCCATAAGAGCAGGAAGAGAATAAAGAGTGCAAGATGAGATAAAGAGCTAGAGTGCATAAACAGGATGCAAGGATAAATGCACCATAGGATGAGGGGTTTCCTTGGATTCTTTTGGACCCCTAAGCCAGAAGAAATGGAAAGAGGGGGGTCAAAAGAACTGAAAGGAGCATGCACAAGAAGACAAGGTGAAAAGTTCAGCTGAAGGAAAATTGCTGACTTCAGCCCCAAAGACCCCCAGACGACCACCAGAGTGACCAACAAGGAGCAGTGCACAGCTGCAAATAGGCGTGGAACTAATTTTAATATGAAGCGGGGACAGGTGGGGTTAGAAAAAATGAATATGTATTAGGTGTACTGTGTAACCCTAGTTTGTAGAGAATAAAAAGGGAGAAACAAGTCTCCAAGGAGTGCATGCCTTTGGAGGAGATATCCCCATGCACCTCAGAGCTGAATAAATTCATACCTACTCTCATAACTACTCTGTGAGTTATAGAGTTTTTCTATCCGCATATCAGTACCATGAACAAACTGCAAATAATTAAAGTAATGCATACATGTGCCTTTAAATATCTTATGGATAATGCCTGTTATAAAAAGTCTGTGAATTCATGTTATGAGATTAAAAACTGTTGTGGTTTTAAAGCAGTAACTAAAAAATCACTAGAAAACTTACTTATTTCTTGCTGGGAGATATGGATTAGAACAAGAGCAAAACAGGCTTAAAACTTAAAAGGAACAAAGAAAATTTATTAACAAAAACGACAAGAATAAGAAACCACAATGAAACCTCCAGAAACCCTTTTTTCCCCCAGCTACCCAACCATTCCCTTGTTCACATGACAACATAGAGACAAAAAAAAACTTTGGTGTTTAAAACAGTCCCAATTCTTGCTATAATCCTTTCATCAGTCTTTGTAGAGAAAAAGAAGTCTTCTTCTGCTAATCTATGGAGCTTTTCACAAGAAAACTATTTTTCTTCATATCTTTCTAGTTCTCTGATGCCAGCTGCCCGGATATTCTGCTGTCAGTTCTCTCCTCCATTTCACATCACTCTGAGGTGTGTATGGGTCATGAGTCTAGGGATGTCATTTTTAAGGATGAGCTATTCAAAGGTAAAAGTTCTCTTCATCTGTTTTTGTGAGCCTTTCTGGAAACAGAAGTTTTCTCTTTACCTCTTAAAGGCCACAAACTTTCAAGTATTACTTCTCCCCCCCTGTTCTAGCATCTCACAGTATCACAACCACTTCACCATTTGCTCAAAATCCACACTTTGAAACACTCCATTCCTCCCAATATACTCAATATACCAAATAAATATAATTTAAACAAACATTTTAACAGAACTTAAAATTAATTTCACTGAAAATTAACATTACTTAAATATTATAAAAAGTACACCTAAGAGAGCTTAACATTACTGAAACTGAATTGATTTTAATAGCACTTAACAGAACTTAAAATAACAGAAGGTAAACTTAACATTGCTTAAATTCATAACAGAATTTAACTCATTTTTACCCTTATGGAAATCTGTCATACAACAGTTAAACATCAAGGAACAACATACAAGTAAACAACTTTTGTGACTGAAACAGCAGCAACATGGCAGGGGGGCAGGCATCAGCACTGCACGGGAGCTCGAGACAGGATGCCGCAGCCCTCTGGGCTCGGGAGGAGGCAGAAGAGCTCTGACGAGCCGAGGGGGCCCCCCATTCCTGGGAGACCAACATCGGCCATGGGGCCAGACATGGGTGGGGGAGCTCGGAGGGGGTTCCACCCCTGCCTCTCACACTGCCCACCAAATTGAGAATCGAACCGTTCGCTGGATGCATTCCGTGGATCCATTCTCAGGACCCGTGTCTTGGAACCGTGCCTGTCTCGTTATCAGTATCTTTCCTAGTACTCCCATTGCAGCTGTTTACAAGAGCTTTTAATCTCAAGGTCTCTTTTATTTAGGATAGAGGTACAGGATTTTTAGCCAGTAATAAAAAAATGCTTCAATATGAAGAAATTACTGTAATATTTGTAAGTTACACTGACACTACCAGAACACTTCCTCAGTACTCACAGTTCCACAGAGAACACCACTGGCCTAATTTTCTCAGCTGTGTCGGAATTTTGCTTTCTGTTGGATTCTGGTTCACAAAAAAAGTCCCTTGTTGTTGTAGGGGGTTCAAGCTCCGATCTCCGCCCACAGCCCGAAGGTCGCAAAGGTCTGCTCTGCCAGGCTGCAGTCCTCCTCACTGCAACCTTATATCTCGTTGTTCGTAGACAGAAGGGAGATGTTAAAAGTTCTTTTGCGGAGTCCTTTGCCTGTTGCTGTGGGGGCAGCGGGAGACGATTCTTTCCTGGCACTCTCCTGAGCTTTAGTTCTGCTGTGAAAGCCCTACTGGCGTTTAACCTTTAACGTGTGATTTCGCCCAGCTCAAAACCAGCTTAAGAGAATGAGAAGAAACTGATTTCCTATGCTTCTCTAGAAGTTTAGACATAAGTTCAAAAACATGTCTTTCTACTGAAGACATTATTTCCCATGTTCCCCACGGCTCACCTTCAAAACCTGGAGGGATTCTTGCCAGCCGGCTCCTGCTTCCTTTCAGCAACGCTGCAGTTCCGTGGGGCTTGCTGCCTGCCTCACAGCCAGATAGGAGAATCTTCGCTTCCTCACACTGGAAGCACCATTTGCGGGGATTGAGAGACAAGGACTCTGCTATGCCAGCAAAGCCAAGCCAGTTTATTACACAAGTTCACCAGTGTCAGGAAAATTAATCCACAAACACCAGAGGTTTATGTCCAAAAAGGAGACAGAAGAGTCCTTTTACTTTATTCGAATAAAGGGAAAGGCCATGGGACATTCCCCTGGGGTCTCTCGATTTAAGGAGGGCTCAGCCTCCTTTTTATCCTAATTTCCAGGCCACATGTCCCTTCTCTCTTTCCCCATTGGCTGAGGTACTTGAGAGGTACAGACTTCCTGGAATGCTTAATACCTAAGATTCCCCTCTAATGTATAACTTCCCTCTTAATTCTTAACTCTTGTGGAATTTATGTTGTTTCCTCAGTGTCCCTTTCATCTTTCAGTGAAATTCATCCCATTGTTTCTGTTATCTCTCAGTGATAGTTTCATCTTATCAGCAGACCCACAGCTTGTTTGTAAAGACAAACCCATCATTCCTCTCAATCCCTCCTCTTTTAATTTTTAATAATTGTCTTTACAAACTTTAGTTATCATTGACTTAATTTCTTGTTCCTGGGTCTTTTTTTGTTTTACAATTATTTGCAGTGATATCATTCTCTGCCCTTTTGTAGCCATCTCTGGGTCAGTAGGCATGGCTACTAACTGCATGCCTTTAATCACATGCTGAATGAGTTGTACTAAGCAAAGGATCATGCATGGTAAAGAGACTAGAGTTGCTACAACACATAAGAGAAAAAGCTTTTGTTTAACTCACAGTCCACCAGGTACCCATGAAAACATGTCCCATTCCCATCCTTTCCATGTCTGGACCGGTACATGAGCTAACTTTCTTATTCTTTTTGTTTTCTGTTTTACCACCTTTCCATTGTCATCTATTTGCAAACAGCAGTTTTAGTCTTTTAATTTGCCACACACTCCCCCTTCTTCTGCTAATAAATAGTCAAATACTGTTCAATGCTGAAATATTGCATTTCTCATCTGAGTAGACTGGTCAGCAAGAAAATCAAGAGCTGTAGCTGTCTGGTTAATTATTATTTCAAAGACAGCTTGCAACCTAATTGTTATAAATGAGTAGCCAATTCAATTAATAAAAAAGAATTTATTAAAAAATACAATTGTGAAAAGCCATAAGCAAAATTCAGTTTGACGCTGTAACAGGCAGTGTCGGGTGAGGCAGGGAAGGTCTTGCTAGCACCGCTTCACCATGCTTCACAAACTGCAACTGTCCCAAGGTGCTTTTTATATGTTTTCAGGTTTTTCGGAGGTCTCTTGGAATACACTTCTTGTAGACAAATATTCATGTTGTTTTGGGTTTATATGTTACAATCTTGTTGGGTTTCTTGGAAATACACTTATTCCAGATGAATATTCATGCGTTACAATCTTATTGGACTGAGGTTTCTTGGAAATATGCTCCTTGCAGATGCATATTCATGTTGGCCTTGCTGCATATCACTATAATCTCGTCAGAGAAGGTTTCCTGGAAATATGTTAAGATTTTTATCAGACAAGATTATAACTTTAGCACAAATTTATTTATGTTATGTATTACACTAATTATCTGATTTAAATTATAAATGGGTTCTCTGGCACCTGATAGTAATTCATTTGGGTTCCAAGTAGCTGGTCCATAGTGCTGTATGATTGGTTCAGGTGGCCATTCATCTTTGCCCCACCTTTGGGTGCTCCCTCCAGCCAGGGATGCATCAATTGACCACTTTTCTCTAATTAGATCATCATATACTTTGACTCCTAACTGATTTCCTTGAACTTGTGGTAGCAGAAAGAACAATGGTCTAATATACCCCACATAACATATCCCTGACCAGTTCGGGGGTAGCCTGCAGTAAGCATATTGGCCATAAATGCAGTAATGCTCCTTTAGAGCCCAGGTCCCTTTGTCAAAGGGACCTTTCAAATTTTCATCATCAATTGGTGGTTCAAAATACAGCTTGCTGTCGGGGCCTAGTGGTCCCCCAACAATAGTTGCCTCACCATAAGAATCACAATATTTGCATTTCCAAGCTCCCACATGAGGTTTCCACCTGCAGTTTTATCCCAAATCTGTTTTGTTAGATCTGGATCAGAACCTACTGAAAAGGGTTCAAGTTCCATTCTGGTGTTGTCATTTCCACTGGTAGTCATGGACAACGTGTCTTATTTGTGGAATTATCTCTGGGGCAGCTTAAAAACAAGGGGTAAAAAACCTTATTCTTCCCCACTGCTTTACAGCCTTCAAAATCCTTTTGGTAATTGTTGTAATGCATTTAGAAAAGATGGTATGACCCAAAGAATGTACCCCCGAAAATGTAGAATTGTAAGTTTCTTTCCCTTATCTCTTTCTCCCCAGTTCCCCTTATTGGTTGTGTGAATGTAAGCCATCCTCTTCCCCCTGCCTTCAAAAAGGGGCACTTATGGATACCTCTTCCTCTTTCCCTCCTGCTCTTCTCCACGGGACTCCAAGAAATAAAGCTGAACTTCCATCTCAGCTAAGGGAAAGGGCCTCATTTTTAAGTTCTTCTTTTCTATGCTATACTATCTCCCCTGTTTCCCTGGCTGCAGCTGGGTGGATAGTGGTAACAGAGAAACATGGGACATAGAAATTATAGCAGGTAATTACGGAAGGAGCACCTTACCCAGCTACCATTAGTGAGCTTAACATGTCTTTGATTCCATCTGCCTTGATATCTGGAACAGTCATAAGGAGGGCAGTTGGGGGTCCAACAATCTAAACCCAAAGATAAAGTCCAGTCACAAACGCTTTTTCCCACATATATGCTACCTTTTCTATTTAGGCAATATATGCCTCTTTCAGAAGAATGAAGCTGCCATGGACTTCCTTGTTTGTCCCAAAATCCTGTTCCATTATGGACTTCACTCAGGGTGCTAGCCCACCATTTAGGCTCGACTGGGCTGGCCACCAATGGCCAGTTTTCAGATCCCCCTGGCCCTCCACAGACCCAACAATTTCTAAGGTTAAAGGTTTGTGCTACTTCTCCTAAGGTTAAAAAATTATTTTCCCACTTTTAGCTCCAACCTAACTGACAATATAAAGGTAAGATTATTAAGGGAACCATTCTAATGGTGTAATCTAATTTCCTAACCTAATTTTCACGTTCACGCTGTCTTTCGAACCACTTGTGGCAAGTGAAGGCACAGAAACAGCTTAGCATAAAGAAAGCAATGACAGCATGGATTAGCCCCCAGGGACTGGAGATCTGAGAGAAGGGATGCCCAAAGAGACTATTTCAGCAGGCAGTCTGTGGGTAGGCACTCGGGGCTTCCCCTGATGTCGATGCACCAGCTACTGCTCCAGTCCACTCCTGTGGAATGTCAGTCGCAGTTTCCCATCTTCTCCACCTGAGATGTCCAAATCTTGAGACCTTGACCTGTGTGTGATGGGTCCACCTGTGTTCAGCTGTCTTGACGGCTGTTTCTGTGGTCAACAACACCTGGAAAGGTCCATGCTACTTACCACCAGTGGTGCTTCTTTCCACTCCTTAACTAGGACCCAATCTCCTGGTTTTCACTTTTGTGAACAGCAAAGTCCAAAGGCAGGGTCTGTGCCAGCTGAGTTTCCTGTGAAAGAGATTTCACAAGAGACAGTATCCAGGCTATATATTGTTTTAAATATACACCACTTATCTCTACCCCCTCCCAGGCTGAGAATTACAAGGAATACATGTCTTAGGAATATAAAAATTGCTGTAGCTTGTGCCACTTGAGCCATTCTAAAAATTCAATTATTCTTTTTAAAACACTTTTTCTCCATTTCTCTATTAGGGTTTTCTAACTGAGTATTGTCTTGGTTCTAGAAGACAGGTGTCTGCTAGGGAGAGCAGGAGCCTCCCTTGTGTTATAAATTTGTATTGTGATATTGGCTTTCGCAGATGAATATTATATATTAAATACTTTTTAGCTATGTATGTACTTTTTTTCTTGCTAACAAGTCTTAAGCTTAAAAGAATTTCCTAGGTACAAGGCAAGGAAACCCCAGAGGGCAAGGACAGTGGGGCCCAAGCTGTTATCAAGAGAACAATAGAGGCCAAACTGTTATCAGCGGAAGATATGAAACCCAGCTGTCCTCAGGGGAAGGATGACGGGCCCGGATGGTTATCAGCAAGTGACCATTTGTAAAAGAAAGGAAACCAAACTCCAAAATAATGCTCATCAGCAAGAATAATGATGACCAGCAAAAATAGTGCTGACCAGCAGAAAATAAAAATGTTCTAAATAGGTGGAACCAGGGAGGGGACATGTTAAATACTTCTTGAAAAAGTTTGAATATGCATCAAATCCTCACAGTAGGAGGGGATAAAAGGAGTGTTCCCGAGCTACCAGGTGTGCTCCTGGCAAGGCGCCAGGGCACCCGGCCATTTTAACCCTTTGCTTTATTTCTTTTGTCTCCTAATTGTCTTTTTATTTATATTAAATTCTTTTTATAATTTATTAAGTGAATCTCGTTTTTAAGACTTGGGATGAAAGAATGTAGACCCCCTCCCTCCGAATTATTATAAATTTGAAATCAAGGGGATTTCAGGCAGAGATCTGGGGATAGGAATAACAGTTCTTTACTAGTATAACCAGGAAAACAAACAAACAATAACTACAGCAATAACAAGAACACAGAACCAGGGACTCCGGGACAGCTTTCTCGGCTGAGAGGGGATGGAGGAGAGGTTTTGTTTTCACAAACCCCCTCGGGCAGTCAGTCCCGGTGCTCCTGCAGGGCTCCGAGGAACAGTCGGCTGGAAACAGCAGGGACGAGCTGAGATCCTGGGCCGGTGGCTGAGGTGGATCAGCAGCTCCGTGGCGGTGGCTGGCACTGCCACACGTCCCGGCAGGACAGGGGGTGAAAGGCCACTAACAAAGAGGGGAGAAGGAGAAGAAACAGCAGCTCCGTCTGGGTGATGGCGAAATTCCCTTCTCTCGTCCTTCTTCGAAGCCGAAGAAAGCCAGCTAAAAAACTGTCCCCACCCTCCTTTTCTGCCCCGTTCAACCCCCCCCCCCCCCCCCGCCCCCAAGTACCGGTAATTAATTAGGTTGTCCCAGCACATAATGGGTAAAAATTCCCCAGGCAGGCCAGAAGGACAAAACAAAAAAAAAAAAAAGACACCTAACCCTCAACACTATCCACCCCGAATTTTTTCCCATACCAAAATGTTACATCAAATATTAAACCTTTAAATTATACACGAACACATACTGCTTTAACTATATACATATGTACATGCAGATACAGATACAAGCACAGTGTCATGGGTAGTTCACCCTAAAACCAGGTCCCCTTGGGGTATGCACGGGTCTCTCCATCTTTTTGCATCACCCACCAAGTGCAACCTGGTCCTTGAGCAAAGACAACCCCACGGATTGGACTGTCTTTGCTGGAGGCAGAATTAACCCAAACAGTTTTTCCCAGCATACCTCTCATATGTACCACTGAAACCTTATCTCCGCCTGTCATTCTAAAGGGCTCAGATTGGGCAGGGCCTACTCGGTTAGTGGAACCTCGGGTGTTCACCAACCATGTGGCTTTTGTTAAATTAATCTCCCAGTTCTTGAAAGTTCCCCCACCCAGTGCCTTCAAGCTGGTTTTAAGCAGGCCATTGCACCGTTCAACTTTTACAGCAGCGGGTGCATGGTAGGGGATATGGTACACCCACTCAATGCCATGTTCCCTAGCCCAGCTGTTTATAAGGCTGTTCTTGAAATGAGTCTCATTGTCTGACTCAATCCTCTCAGGGGTGCCATGCCTCCAAAGGACCTGCTTTTCAAGTCCCAGGATGGTGTTCCGGGCAGTGGCATGAGGCACAGGGTAGGTTTCCAACCATCCAGTGGTGGCTTCTACCATCGTGAGCACGTAGTGCTTGCCTTGGCGGGTTTGGGGCAGTGTGATGTAGTCAATCTGCCAGGCTTCCCCATATCTATATTTGGACCACCGCCCACCGTACCATAGCGGCTTCAACCTCTTGGCCTGCTTGATCGTGGCACACGTCTCACAGTCATGGATAACCTGGGAAATACTGTCCATGGATAGGTTCACCCCTCGGTCTCGTGCCCACTTATAGGTGGCATCTCTACCCTGATGGCCTGAGGCATCATGGGCCCATTGAGCTAGGAACAACTCTCCCTTGTGCTGCCAATCTAAGTCTATCTTTGACACCTCTATCTTTGCAGCCTCATCCACCTGCTCATTGTTTCGGTGTTCTTCATTAGCCCTACTCTTGGGGACATGGGCATCTACATGACGGACCTTCACAGTTTCTCTACCCTGGTGGCGATGTCTTTCCACTCGTCAGCAGCCCAGATTGGCTTTCCTCTGCGTTGCCAGTTGGCTCTTTTCCACCTTTCCAGCCATCCCCACAGAGCATTGGCTACCATCCATGAATCAGTGTAGAGGTAGAGTTTTGGCCACTTCTCTCTTTCAGCAATGTCCAGGGCCAGTTGAACAGCTTTGAGTTCAGCAAGTTGGCTTGATCCACCTTCTCCTTCAGTGGCCTCTGCGACCTGTCATGTGGGGCTCCATACGGCTGCTTTCCACTTCCGGTTCATCCCTACGATGCGACAGGAACCATCAGTGAACAGAGCATAGCGTGTTTCTTCTGCTGGCAGTTGGTTGTACGGTGGAGCTTCTTCAGCCCGTGTCACTTGTTCCTGCTCCTCTTCATCAGTGAGACCAAAGTTTTCACCTTCTGGCCAGTTTGTAATTATCTCCAAAATCTCAGGGCGATTTGGGTTTCCAATACGGGCGCGCTGCGTGATGAGGGCAATCCACTTGCTCCATGTAGCGTCGGTGGCGTGGTGGGTAGCAGGAACCTTTCTTTTAAACATCCACCCCAGCACTGGTAGTCGGGGTGCCAGGAGGAGTTGTGCTTCTGTGCCAATCACCTCTGAGGCAGCTTGAACTCCTTCATAGGTGGCTAAGATTTCCTTTTCTGTGGGAGTGTAGCTGGCTTCGGACCCTCTGTAGCTTCGGCTCCAGAATCCCAGTGGTTGGCCTCGAGTCTCCCCAGGCACTTTCTGCAAAAGGCTCCAGGACAAGCCATTGTTCCCAGCTGCAGAGTAGAGCACGTTCTTCACGTCTGGTCCAGTTCTGACTGGGCCAAGAGCTACTGCATGAGCGATCTCCTGTTTGATCTGAGCAAAGGCTTGTTGTTGTTCAGGGCCCCAGTGGAAATCATTCTTTTTTCGGGGAACCAGGTAAAGAGGGCTCACAATCTGGCTGTACTCAGGAATGTGCATCCTCCAAAAACCTATGGCACCTAGGAAAGCTTGCGTTTCCTTCTTGCTGGTGGGTGGAGACATTGCAGTGATCTTGTTGATGACCTCAGTGGGAATCTGACGTCGTCCATCTTGCCACTTTACTCCCAGGAACTGGATCTCTCGAGCAGGTCCTTTGACTTTGTTCTTCTTGATGGCAAAGCCGGCTTCTAGCAGAATCTGGATGATCTTTTCTCCTTTCTCAAATACTTCCAGTGCTGTGTTCCCCCACACAATGATGTCATCAATGTACTGCAGATGTTCTGGAGCCTCACCCTTTTCCAGGGCAGCCTGGATCAGTCCATGGCAGATGGTGGGGCTGTGCTTCCACCCTTGGGGCAGTCGTTTCCAGGTGTACTGCACTCCCCTCCATGTGAAGGCAAACTGAAGCCTGCATTCTGCTGCCAGGGGAATGGAGAAAAATGCATTGGCAATGTCAATAGTGGCATACCACTTTGCTGCCTTGGACTCCAACTCGTACTGGAGCTCCAACATGTCCGGCATGGCAGCGCTCAGCGGTGGAGTCACTTCATTCAATGCACGATAGTCCACAGTCAATCTCCATTCTCTGTCAGACTTGCACAGAGGCCAAATGGGGCTGTTGAAGGGTGAGTGGGTTTTGCTGACCACCCCTTGGCTCTCCAGTTCTCGGATCATCTTGTGGATGGGGATCACAGCATCTCGATTTGTCCTATACTGCCACCGGTGCACCGTCAAGGTGGCAATTGGTACTCGCTGTTCTTCCACTTTCAGGAGTCCTACTGCAGATGGGTTCTCTGATAGTCCAGGCAAGCTGTTCAATTGCTTAATGTCCTCTGCCTCCACAGCAGCTATTCCAAAAGCCCACCTGAGTCCCTTTGGGTCTTTGTAATAGCCATTTCGAAGGAAGTCCATGCCCAGAATACACGGGGCCTCTGGGCCAGTCACAATGGGATGTTTCTGCCACTCCTTCCCAGTCAGGCTCACCTCGGCTTCCAACAGAGTCAATTGCTGCGATCCCCCCGTCACCCCAGCAATGGAAACAGGTTCTGCCCCCACATGTCCTGATGGCATTAGGGTACACTGTGCACCAGTATCAACTAAAGCTTCGTATTTTTGTGGCTCTGATGTGCCAGGCCATTGGATCCACACCGTCCAAAAGACCCGGTTTTCCCGTGCCTCTTCCTGGCTAGAGGCAGGGCCCCTCTAGCACTGGTCATCCTCTCCTCCCTGGGCATACATGCTAGAAGTTCCTTCAAGGGGATCATCCTCTTTTCTGTAATGTCTGGCAGTTTGGTCATGGGAGGCTGAGGCTACTGTCCTGGGGTGACTTTATGATACTGGTATCCCCAATCGTCTGGTTTATGTTATATATTAAGTTCTGCACCTTTAAGACTGGCTTTGAGAGCAAGAGAGGGGGAAGAAGAAGCGCGCAGTTTGTGTTAAGGAAAAACATCACTCCCACACATCCCCGCTCCTGGACTGTGGTGTCTGCAGCACGGACAGACAGCGGGACAGAGCTTCTCTCTGGATTTTAGTTAGTTTTAGCTAGCTGAGGCAGAGGAGTTCCCTAGACCTTTGTTTGTTTTTTTCCCAATTTTCTTGGATCTGTGCAAGCCTGCTCTGGACTGAACACCCAGCTAAACCCCGAGAGCTCACGCCTGTGGCCCACCGGGGCCTGGGCCTCGGCACTTTCCAGCGCTGGAGGGACTGATAAGAACCTGAGCGAGCCGAGCTACACCACATGAAAAGGACTTTTCTTCCTAGACTTGCCATCCCATCGAACAGCAAGAGGTTTTATTATTTAATATTACTCAATTTCTGTTAAATAAACAGCTTTTTCCACTTCTCTCTAAGGAATTTTTTTTTTCTTTTCCCGGACCAGTTAGTGGGGAGGGGGATTTCCCTGGGGAAATCCCCATTTGGAGTTTTCCTTCCTAATTTGCCCTAAACTAAGACAAATACAGTTTTTTGGTGCCCAACGTGGGGCAAGAGAAAGTGGAAAAACCTGTACTGAGTGTTGGTTGTATTTATTCTGTATTGGGATAAAGCAGTCAGTAGCCATGTTGTTTGGATACATAATGTCTCTTGGGGTGGAGGCCTTCATGTGGACCTGGTCCCTAAAAGTTTTTGAGGTTTTAATACCTGTCTTTGCCCTCTTTCACAGTAGAGGGGCACGGATTAGAATGGTTATTGTGCTGGGCTCGGTGATAATGATTTATAGGAAGTTTATAGAACTACTGAAGTTTCTGTCAGGTATGTTTGGTTTATGGTTTCTTCGCCCGACCCTGCCTCCCAGTCCCAGTAGCACATTTTGGGAGTTTATTAGTAATAGCACCCAGTTTGTTAGAGGAAGACCAGGGGATGAGGCTTTTCAGCCTTTTCTTTCCTTCTTCTCCTTTGAATCTGTTATGTCCCTCTTTGAGAATATCCAGTTTCCCCTGAGTGTTAAGGATACCACATTCCTGGTCACTTTCCTGGTAGTTCAGCTGTTGAGCTTCTTCTATATGGTCTGCAACTTCTCTAGAGTGAGGGCTGAGATATCCAGAAGAGCCAACGAGACCCCTGCCCCAGAAGTAGACTCAGGTGTGGGAAATCCTGAGTGGTGTAGAGAATGGGAGAGAATGGGCCGGACTCTGAAGGAATTTTCTGATCCCCCAGCCTGGGAATTTTCACGTGAACAAATTCAGAACCCAGATGAAGTAGGGAAATATCTGGAAGAGAATTGCTGTGATGATTCTAAGAAGAAAAATATCATTGCAATAAGCTGGGCCCTAGCGTATGCTTATCGCACGCTGCTAGATACTGTAGGGCAGGCAGATAAATCAGCAGCTACCCCAGTCACTCAGGCTGCAGCCAAGCCAGCAGCCAAACCAGACAGTGAGCCTAAGCCAGTGTCTGTTGCTCCTGCCACGAGAGGCATGAAATTCAAAACCAAAACCGATCGGCCAGTAGATGATGATAATGGTGATGCAGGGGAAGGACCCTCAAGACCAGCAACTGATCAAAAATCCGAAGGCACTGGTGAACCTTTCTCCCTGAAGGACCTTCGTGGCCTGAGAAAAGATTACACTCGACGAGCTGATGAATCTATAATTAGTTGGTTAGTCCGTCTGTGGGATGCTGCAGGTGAGGCTACAGTTCTGGATGGCACTGAAGCGAGGCATCTGGGATCCCTGTCACATGATCCGGTTATTGACCAGGAGATGATGAGGGGGGCTGACCCTTATAGTCTCTGGGAACGGGTCCTAAGAAGCGTGGCACAAAGATATCTGTGTGCAGACGATCTCTATATACAGCAAACTCGTTGGAAAACCATAGAACAAGGCATTCAGCGTTTGAGAGAAATGGCAATAGTAGAGATTGTCTTTGTGGGTGACTTAGGTACTAGAAATCCAGACTTGGTGCCATGTACATCTGTGATGTGGCGAAAACTTGTTCGACTTGGGCCACAAGAATACGCTTCTGCTTTAGCAACAATGAAGCGGGATGACCGGGAGGAGACTGTGCTGGATATGGCGAAGAAGCTTCGAGCATATGCAGATACCGTGCATGGCCCCATGCAGGCAACAATTGCAACTGTGAGAACAGATATGCAAAACTTCCAAAACAAAATAGAGGAGAATCTCAAGAAACTCAGGGAGGACCTTCTTCCAGTCTCGGCAGTACAGACCAGGAGCCCTGGTACTCAACGCAGAAGTTCCCCAGATAGAGAGAAAAAGCTACGAGCTGAGCTGTGGTTTTTCCTACGTGACTGTGGAGAAAACATGAAAAGATGGGATGGAAAATCTACTGCTGCTCTGGCAAAACGGATGCTTGAATTGGAAGACAGCAAGACTCAGGGGGGATACTCTACCAAAAAGAAAGCCGCTCCAGTAGCCTGTAGTCAAACTGACAAGTATGATGATGACATGTCTGACTCCCTTGAAGGAACCTCCAAGACATATACCCAAGAAAAGAAGGATAACCAGGCTTAGAGGGGCCCTGCCTCTAGCCAGGTAGAGGCTAGGGAAAACCGTGTCTTTTGGACTGTGTGGATTCGTTGGCCTGGCACATCAGAACCACGAAAATATGAGGCCCTGGTTGACACTGGTGCACAGTGCACCCTAATCCCATCAAGATATGTAGGGGCAGAATCTGTTTCTATTGCTGGTGTGACAGGGGGATCACAGGACTTTACTTTAGTGGAAGCTGATGTGAGCCTGACTGGGAATGAGTGGAAGAAACACCCCATTGTGACTGGCCCAGAGGCCCCATGCATTTTGGGCATAGACTACCTCCGAAGTGGGTATTTTAAGGACCCAAAGGGGCTTAGGTGGGCATTTGGGATAGCAGCTGTAGAGACAGAGGGCATCAAGCAATTGAACACTTTGCCTGGACTGTCAGAGAACCCATCTGCAGTAGGACTCCTAAAGGTGGAAGAACAGCGAGTACCAATTGCCACCTCAACGGTGCACCGCCGACAATATAGAACAACTCGAGATGCTGTGATTCCCGTCCACAAGATGATCCGAGAGCTGGAGAGCCAAGGGGTGGTCAGCAAAACCCACTCACCCTTCAACAGCCCCATCTGGCCTGTGCGTAAATCTGAAGGAGAATGGAGATTGACTGTGGACTATCGTGCATTGAATGAAGTGACTCCACCGCTGAGTGCTGCCGTGCCGGACATGCTGGAGCTCCAGTACGAGCTGGAGTCCAAGGCAGCAAAGTGGTACGCCACTATTGACATTGCCAATGCATTTTTCTCCATTCCTCTGGCAGCAGAATGCAGGCCTCAGTTTGCCTTCACGTGGAGGGGAGTGCAGTACACCTGGAACCGACTGCCCCAGGGGTGGAAGCACAGCCCCACCATCTGCCATGGACTGATCCAGGCTGCCCTGGAAAAGGGTGAGGCTCCAGAACATCTGCAGTACATTGATGACATCATTGTGTGGGGGAATATGGCTTCAGAGGTCTTTGAGAAAGGAGAGAAAATCATCCAGGTTCTCCTGAAAGCCGGTTTTGCCATCAAGAAGAGCAAAGTTAAGGGACCAGCTCGTGAAATTCAGTTCCTGGGGGTAAAGTGGCAAGATGGACGACGTCAGATTCCTACTGATGTCATCAACAAGATCACAGCAATGTCTCCACCAGCCAACAAGAAGGAAACGCAAGCTTTCCTAGGTGCCATAGGTTTTTGGAGGATGCACATTCCTGAGTACAGCCAGATTGTGAGCCCTCTTTACCTGGTCACCCGCAAAAAGAACACTTTCCAGTGGGGCCCTGAACAACAACAAGCCTTTGCTCAGATCAAACAGGAGATCGCCCATGCAGTAGCCCTTGGCCCAGTCAGAACAGGACCAGACGTGAAGAACGTGCTCTACTCTGCAGCCGGGAGCCACGGTCTGTCCTGGAGCCTTTGGCAGAAAGTGCCTGGGGAGACTCGAGGCCAACCACTGGGATTCTGGAGCCGAAGCTACAGAGGGTCCGAAGCCAATTACACTCCCACAGAGAAGGAAATCTTAGCCACCTATGAAGGAGTTCAAGCTGCCTCAGAGGTGATTGGCACAGAAGCACAACTCCTCCTGGCACCCCGACTGCCAGTGCTGGGGTGGATGTTCAAAGCAAAGGTTCCCTCTACCCACCACGCCACCGACGCTACATGGAGCAAGTGGATCGCCCTCATCACGCAGCGCGCCCGTATAGGAAACCCAAATCGCCCTGGGATTTTGGAGATAATTACAAACTGGCCGGAAGGTGAAAACTTTGGTCTCATTGATGAAGAGGAGCAGGAACAAGTGACACGAGCTGAAGAAGCTCCACCGTACAACCAACTGCCAGCAGAAGAAACACGCTATGCTCTGTTCACTGATAGTTCCTGTCGCGTCGTAGGGATGAACCGGAAGTGGAAAGCAGCCGTATAGAGCCCCACACGACAGGTCGCAGAGGCCACTGAAGGAGAAAGTGGATCAAGCCAACTTGCTGAACTCAAAGCTGTTCAACTGGCCCTGGACATTGCTGAAAGAGAGAAGTGGCCAAAACTCTACCTCTACACTGATTCATGGATAGTGGCCAATGCTCTGTGGGGATGGCTGGAAAGGTAGAAAAGGGCCGACTGGCAACGCAGAAGAAAGCCAATCTGGGCTGCTGATGAGTGGAAGGACATCGCCACCAGGGTAGAGAAACTGTCTGTGAAAGTCCGTCATGTAGATGCCCATGTCCCCAAGAGTAGGGCTAATGAAGAGCACCAAAACAATGAGCAAGTGGATGAGGCTGCAAAGATAGAGGTGTCAAAGATAAACTTAGATTGGCAACACAAGGGAGAGTTGTTCCTAGCTCAATGGGCCCATAATGCCTCAGGCCATCAGGGTAGAGATGCCACCTATAAGTGGGCACGAGACCGAGGGGTGGATCTAACCATGGACAGTATTTCCCAGGTTATCCATGACTGTGAGACGTGTGCCACGATCAAGCAGGCCAAGAGGTTGAAGCCGCTATGGTACGGTGGGCGGTGGTCCAAATATAGATATGGGGAAGCCTGGCAGATTGACTACATCACACTGCCCCAAACCCGCCAAGGCAAGCGCTACGTGCTCACAATGGTAGAAGCCACCACTGGATGGTTGGAAACCTACCCTGTGCCTCATGCCACTGCCCGGAACACCATCCTGGGACTTGAAAAGCAGGTCCTTTGGAGGCATGGCACCCCTGAGAGGATTGAGTCAGACAATGGGACTAATTTCAAGAATAACCTTATAAACAGCTGGGCTAGGGAACATGGCATTGAGTGGGTGTACCATATCCCCTACCATGCACCTGCTGCGGGAAAAGTGGAGAGGTACAATGGACTGTTAAAGACTACCTTGAAAGCGTTGGGTGGGGGATCTTTCAAAAATTGGGAGCAACATCTAGCAAAGGCCACCTGGATAGTTAATACCCGAGGTTCCACCAATCGAGCAGGCCCAGCCCAATCCGAGCCCCTGCATAAAGTAGACGGAGACAAAGTCCCAGCAGTACATCTCAGAGGTTTGTTAGGAAAGACAGTTTGGATCAATTCTACTTCAAGTACAGACAAACCCATTCGTGGAGTTGTTTTTGCTCAAGGACCGGGTTGCACATGGTGGATAATGCGGAAAGATGGAACAACACAATGTGTACCTCAGGGAGATCTGATGGTTAGGTGAAAATCATGAATAAATGCCCTTGTCTGTATATAATGTATGTGTTGTAGGGTTAAAATATATATATATTAATTTTGATAATAAGTTGACGATATGGGGATAAGGGGTGGAATGTCCTGGGGTGACTTTATGATACTGGCATCCCCAATCGTCTGGTTTATGTTATATATTAAGTTCTGCACCTTTAAGACTGGCTTTGAGAGCAAGAGAGGGGGAAGAAGAAGCGCGCAGTTTGTGTTAAGGAAAAACATCACTCCCACACATCCCCGCTCCTGGACTGTGGTGTCTGCAGCACGGACAGACAGCGGGACAGAGCTTCTCTCTGGATTTTAGTTAGTTTTAGCTAGCTGAGGCAGAGGAGTTCCCTAGACCTTTGTTTGTTTTTTTCCCAATTTTCTTGGATCTGTGCAAGCCTGCTCTGGACTGAACACCCAGCTAAACCCCGAGAGCTCACGCCTGTGGCCCACCGGGGCCTGGGCCTCGGCACTTTCCAGCGCTGGAGGGACTGATAAGAACCTGAGCGAGCCGAGCTACACCACATGAAAAGGACTTTTCTTCCTAGACTTGCCATCCCATCGAACAGCAAGAGGTTTTATTATTTAATATTACTCAATTTCTGTTAAATAAACAGCTTTTTCCACTTCTCTCTAAGGAATTTTTTTTTTCTTTTCCCGGACCAGTTAGTGGGGAGGGGGATTTCCCTGGGGAAATCCCCATTTGGAGTTTTCCTTCCTAATTTGCCCTAAACTAAGACAGCTACCTTCACTTTAGTGGAACCTTTCTGGTTAATGGTTCCCTCCCTGAGTTGACGCACTCGTGCTGCCAGGGCAGAAGTGGGTTTCCCATCCCACTTTCCCATGTCTTCCCCATGGTCACGTAGAAAGAACCACAGCTCAGTTCGTGAGGTGTACCCTCTTTCTCTAGCTGGGGGACGCTGGGCTTGGAGTTTTGTGCTTGTGACTCACACTGGTGCCATATGGGAACTGCTCTTCCTCATCTCTTCCCTCATTTCCCTCATCTCCTCTTTGAGTTCCTTAATCACAGCGGAAATCTTAGCCTGCTGCGGGCCATGGACCATACTGTCGTAATTTCTAAGCCTGGTGGCAACAGAACCCACCGTCTCTCGGCTGTTATCAGCGTTAATCAGTGCAATATAGGTGGTGTAGTCAATTGGCCCTAGATTTGCCAGACTCCACAACATCTGCCCAGTGCACCTGACTTTGTCGGGGTCATTATCATGCTGTCCACCCCTCCCAAAAAGGACCTCTAATATAGCCACTTCTCTCAGCTGTTGGATCCCTTCCTCAATGGTTTTCCAGTCCCTTCTATCATAGTGCTCTTCCATTCTCTCTCTGTGGACAAACCTCTCTCTTACACTCATCAAAAGCCGCTCCCAGAGGGAAAGGGGCCCTGGCTCCCTGACGAATACCTGATTCACACCTGAGTCCTGGGTCAAGGGTCCCACATTCCTTGCCTCACCACCATCCAGCTGCACGCCTGTACCCATAAGGTCCCAGACCCGAAGTAACCAGGTTGTATAAGGCTCACGCCCCCGCCTCACAATGTCTTTTTGTAACTTACGGAGACTGTCATATGTCAGAGACTCAGTAATGATTTCAACTTCTGGCTCCGCTGTGGGTTGTGAGGACCCTCCTTTCTTATCCTTATCAACAGGGTGTTGTGATTTCATCTTAGACTTCCTTGTTTCCACAGGGGCAACTGCTGCTGGCTGTGACTGCCCTTGTGGTTCAGCTGGAACCTGGACGGTTGTAACGTCTGTGGGTTCCACTGCTGCACCATCAGACTCTCCCTATTCGAGGCAGGGGGAGGGTTTCCCAGCAGCTGAGGAAATGCACTCCTTTAGCATCTTGCCCATCTCATGCATCTCCCTCACCAGAACCCCCACCCACTCTGGGTGTTTCATTTCTGAGGTGGGCTGTGGGGCAGGGGAAGGTTCTGGAGCAGCACCCCCTGTCTCTTTCCCTTTGTCTCTGAATGCTAAGTAGAATAGGCCTATCAGTACCACCAGCCACTGTATGATGTCATTAGCATCCAGAGAAGATTTTAACCCTTTGAAAACCGTTGGGGTAGGCCCAAGGAACTGGATGAAAGGTTGGGAGAAAATTTCCCCAGCTGTCTTTTTCTCCCAGTAGGTACCATTATTAAAGTAACCCTAAAACCATCCAGTTAGTGTGTGATAGCTCTGAATCCATGAGCCTGCCGTCTAGAGGACGTTAAACATCTATGAATTCCTCACCTTATCAACCCACAAAACAAACTGGATAATAGCCACAGTAGCCTTAGTTATAGGACCCATATTTAGGTAAGGTGCAGCAAATGGGAGAAATATAGCCGTGACCACATGCCACCCGAACCTGGGTAAGGTAAACAACATGGTTCTACCTAACATGGTTTCTAAATCCAGCACCCAGAAGTTAGGTTATTTAAGAACTGTTATTCCTTTTTTTGCCCTTTTTTCTCTCAGTGCCTGTGATAAATGAACTTATAAAAATTCGTAGAGATCTAAATAAATATATTTGTAGCAATAATAATATAAAATATAAAGTACAGTGTGGCCCACAAGTCCTTCCCAGATCTAGTCGCGAATTCCCACTCAAGAGATAACGACCCTAGCCGGCGCCCATCAACGGAAAAGAATGAACAGGACATGGACCATCAGGCTGACAGGGAAAGGCTCGGTGCCCATCAACGGAAAAGAATGAACAGGACATGGACCATCAGGCTGACAGGGAAAGGCTCGGACGAGATACCCA
This sequence comes from Pseudopodoces humilis, assembly GCF_049639895.1. Classification (NCBI taxonomy): domain Eukaryota; kingdom Metazoa; phylum Chordata; class Aves; order Passeriformes; family Paridae; genus Pseudopodoces; species Pseudopodoces humilis. The sequence goes on from NC_142211.1 coordinate 17,145,564, forward strand.
TCACCGGACCTGAACACCCTGCCTTGCAGGCCACTGTTGGGGAAGCAATCAGGCAGACAAAGGGAAAAAGTCCAGCCGAGATATCCATCAGCTCCAACCCGGATCCAACCATCCCATCCAGATGGCCTGAACCAAAATGAAATCAAGGAACACTCAGAACTTCTTTACATATGAGGAGACTCTGCCCGGACGTCTATTTGACTCTATTCTCCAACGCCAGGAAATCAATTCATCCAACAATCAAAGACCCTTGGTGAATGGTGCCTGCCTGGAATTTGGCCTCAGGGCACAAAATCCCTATAAAAACCCCGGACAGTCTACCCTCCTTCGTGGATTTGGGAACACCTATACCTCTGGGTATAGACCCCTGTCCACCCAGCGCTGCGCTGTTTATTTTATTGTGGTTTTTCCTCATTGTTTATTTTTTTATAAAAATTGTTTTATAATAAATTGTTCTTTTATTTAACCCAAATTTGCCTTTGCATTTATAACAGTGCCCCAAGGGTGGGCGCCAAAATCTGTCTCGGTTTTAGAAGACAGGTGTCTGCTAGACAGGGCAGGAGCCTCCCTTGGAATGAAAGAATGTAGTCCCACTCCCTCCGAATTATTATAAATTTGAAATCAAGGGGCTCTTAGGCAGAGATCTGGGGATAGGAATAACAGTTCTTTACTAGTAGAACCAGGCAAACAAACAACAATAACTGCAGCATTAGCAATAAAACAGAACCAGGGGCCCCGTGACAGCCTTCTAGGCTGAGAAGAGATGGAGGAGAGGCTTTATTTCACAAACCCCCTCGGGCGTGCAGTCCCGGTGCTCCTGCAGGCCTCTGAGGAACAGTCGGCTGGAACAGCAGGGATGAGCAGAGATCTGGGGATGATGGCTGAGGTGTATCAGCAGCTCCGCGGCGGTGGCTTGCACTGCCACACGTCCCAGCAGGACAGGGGGTGTGAGGCCACCAACGAAGTGGGAAGAAGGAGAAGCAGCAGCAGCTCAGTCTTGGTGACGGCGAAATTCCCTTCTCCCCACTGCAGAAGCTCTGTGCCCCACGTGTCCTTCTCCAAAGCTGAAGAAAGCCTGCCAAACTGTCCCCACCCTCCTTTTTTCCTGCCCCCTTTCCCCCCCCCTCAGGGCCTGGCCAAACTGTTTGTCTTTTGTCAAGCACCCACCAAGTACCCACAGTTAGGTTGTCCCCGCAACTAATGGGTAAAATTTCCATGGGTAAGCCAGAACTAAAAAAAAGGACACCTAACCCCCAACATCAACACAAACTACACCCTTCTTCTTTCCCCTCTCTTCACTCTCAGAGCTAGTCTTAAAGGTGCCGAACTTAATATGTAACATAAACAAGGCGATTTGGGATACAAACATCATAAAGTCACCCCAGGACAGAGCTGAATAAAGACCCCCGAGGAATTGTATACGAAGGCTTCGTCTCTTTCCTTCAATGTCACCTGAAGAGCTGCATTTATCAGTAGTCCTTTTCAGGGCTCAGAGCTGAAACCGCCAAGTGGCTGTAGAAGTGCCTGTGCCTCCAGGACGTCCATCCCTAAGACACTTTTCTGGGAAGGTTGCGGCACCTGACCACAACCCCAGACACAACAGTTGGTGCCCCGAACAGGGACCTCTGCTAGGAGGTTCCCTGGAAAAGCATCTCCTACAGCAGCAGCTGTGGGAAGTCTTATAAATGAAATGCTAGACTTGCCAATACATCAAGCAATATAGCCAATTTATTAATTTGTTTGATAAAAGGTGAGCAAATTTTACAGTGCGCTGGGTGCGTGAGGGTCTCTGCTGTAAGCAACGCACAAATTCAGGGTTCAAATGGTAGTCTTATACCATTCTAGGCACTTCACATCCTGAAATTTTCAGGTATTTTCTACTTGCTTTTCTTCATAATCAGCAGTTGTGGCTTTTGAAGATCTCTTGGGGAGGTGGTCTGAGATGGTCTTCTGATGACTTTCCAGCCTCCCATTCTTTTAAATTATCTTTTTTTCCACTAGCATTATTTTGGTTATACAGTTTGTCTAAGCAAGCATATATATTCTGTTAGTCAGCATACATTTTGCAAGCCCTCTTTCAGTCATTTCACAACTTACAGCTGTAAGAGCCGACAGAGAGATGGGGACTTCAGATGATTCTTCTTTAAAAATGTTGTGTACTCCATAGACTAGATTACAGCAGTGGAGGTCATGGGTCAGTCTACAGCTGCTGGCTATAGGCAAGCCGTGTGTCCTGAAGCCCATTTAGTTCTGGTTACAATGCATTATATATTTTTCTTTCCTGAGCATCTTAATACATAACAACTAATCAGCATCATACACAATACCTTTACATTTACATATATCCTATCAGAACTGCTAAAATTACCATACTGTGTTAGTGACTAACAAATCATTTGAGTTATTAATTACATGTTAAACTTTGAAACTTGTTTTGCAGTGGAAAATTCTTCTTGCTTTGGTAAAACACCTCTTTCTGTCTGCCTATGCTTTTTTACTTGGTAGAAAACATGCTTTGTTTGAAGACCACTTAACCTGTTGGACTTTAGCCATAAAACCTCCTTCTAACTGACTAAACCTTTGTTCTAAACCTTCCAATCCGACTAAACCTTTGTTCTTTCAGCTGTTTCAGCAACAACTGGCCCTAAAAACATCTTTTATATATCAAAGCTTGCTTTCATTTCTACAGAACCTTCTGGTAAGCATTCATATCCATAAAACTTTTCTGTTAAATTTTCATCCTTCCCAAAACCAGCTAGCATGCCTAAAAAATGTCTTCATAGGGCCTCTTGCTCAGTTATTACAAAACTCAAAATCAGCATGCTTCAATATGCCTTTGTAGAGCCTCTCAGCCCATGTAAGTCTTACTTCCCCTTTTTAAGTGATTACAAATTCTTCTATACTCCAAAAAAAAACAATTTATAGCTTGTACAAAGGAAATTTGAAACTTATACTACAAGGTAGTTTAAAGCTTATATTAATTACTTGTAGGTAATTACAATTTTGTTGCTAAAACAGTTAGCTAAAAGCTTACTGTTATATAATTACCTTGTTAAACTTCACTTCCATGCCTTACTTTAGCTGATTCTTAAAACTTTTCTTTATAATAATCCCATGGTCTCTGTCTGTATTGTCCACAGACACGCATACATAGGTGGGTGCTATTCGATTGACATGAATCACAACCTAATTTCTCAGAGTCCTCCCTCTTCTTGTTTAATTCATTGATTCATGTCTGTGCTTCAAACCTGGCCAAAATTTGTGAGATCTGAGCTTCTCTTTTGTCTTTTCTTAATTTCATTATTTATTCATTATTTATTTATTATTATTTATTTATTTATTTATTATTAATTATTAATTATTAATTATTTATTATTTATATTATTATTTATTATTATTATTTCATTATGGATATTTTGGATGTTTTCCCAAAATGACTAAATTCTTTCATAGCCAATTTGGGGTCCACAAGCATCGCTGCAACTTGCATGCCTCGAATCACAGAGTAGATAAGCCTAATAAAGCATGGAATTAGGCAAGGTAAAAACAGTAACCCTGTCAGTGAACATAATATTATAAATATTATAAATATTATAAATCCTACTTTCTTCCACCAAGCTCCTTTTTCAAACAACTGGTCCCACCGGGAATTTTGAAGGACAGAATTCCATTTCTGAATGGGCACATGTGCTACTCTCTTAATGTCTTCTGCTGTTTGTGAAATAAGTTTCCCATTGTCATCTATTTCTAAACAGCAGTCAGAAGTATTGAATTTTCCACATACTCCCCCTTCATTGGCTAGCAAATAATTCAAAGCTAAACAATTCTGGTACAGTTGGGTTAACTGTTTAGCCAGAAGTTCCAATGCTCTGGAAGTTTGATTTGCTATTATTTCAATTACTGCTTGCAACCGGATAATGCGATTTAACTTATATATTGGTGTTCTATACCCCAGCTACCATCTTGGGCCCATGTAGCAGGACCAAAGTACTCAGTTATTCTTTCTGAAGGCCATTCTTCATCTTCCCATGTTTGAGTTCCACCAACTAAGCTCTGTTTTTTTCTTATTTCCATCTGTTCATATAATGGTTTTCCTAATACTTTTCTCTGTTGTCGTGACAGCAAGAAAAACCCTGGTTGTATTATCCCAATTATACAAGTCCCTTTCCAATATTTTGGTAGTTTACTGTATGCTCTCTTTCCACGTATCCAAAACAAGCCCTCCAGAGCATCCCAGTCAATTGTTTTGTTTGCTGGAGCTTCCCAATATTTTCTTAGGTTTTCAACTTCCTGTAAAGGGTTTGCATCACTCTTGTTACACCAATATAGCTCAGTGGAGTCTATCTCACAAACAGACATTTGTTTGTTACTTAAATATCCTTCAGGCTTTTGTGGCCACCACCGATTTTTAATGAAGTTCATGGTATACAAGTTTTTACAGGGGTTTTCTCCTACTATTGTTTTAAAAGCTTTCCCTTTTCTGGCTATGCATTCTGAGCCTATCGCTGCATCTGTCAACATCCATCCTTCTGGCCATTCCTCAGGTCCTGTAATTCCTGTCCAGTTCCACTTAAAAATTTGTGCTACTCCTAATCCTGCCCCTCTGTCTAGAGGGGCCGTGCCTGTAGCCAGGTAGAGGCTAGGGAAAACCGTGTCTTTTGGATTGTGTGGATTCGTTGGCCTGACACATCAGAACCACAAAAATATGAGACCTTGGTTGACACTGGTGCACAGTGCACATTAATCCCATCAAGACATGTGGGGACAGAATCTGTTTCTATTGCTGGCATGACAAGGGGATCACAGGACTTGACTTTGGTGGAAGCTGATGTGAGCCTGACTGGAAATGAGTGGAAGAAACACCCTGTTGTGACTGACCCAGAAGCCCCATGCATTTTGGGCATAGACTACCTCCGAATTGGGTATTTCAAAGATCCAAAGGGACTCAGGTGGGCGTTTGGGATAGCAGCTGTAGAGACAGAGGGCATCAAGCAATTGAGCGCCTTGCTTGGACTATCAGAGAACCCATCTGCAGTAGCACTCCTGAAGGTGGAAGAACAGCGAGTACCAATTGCCACCTCAACGGTGCACCGCCGACAATATAGAACAACTCGAGATGCTGTGATCCGCATCCACAAGATGATCCGTGAGCTGGAGAGCCAAGGGGTGGTCAGCAAAACCCACTCACCCTTCAACAGCCCCATTTGGCCTGTGCACAAGTCTGAAGGAGAATGGAGATTGACTGTGGACTATCGTGCATTGAATGAAGTGACTCCAACACTGAGCGCTGCCATGCCGGACATGTTGGAGCTCCAGTACGAGTTGGAGTCCAAGGCAGCAAAGTGGTACGCCACTATTGACATTGCCAATGCATTTTTCTTCATTCCCCTGGCAGCAGAATGCAGGCTTCAGTTTGCCTTCACATGGAGGGGAGTGCAGTACACCTGGAAACGACTGCCCCAGGGGTGGAAGCACAGCCCCACCATCTGCCATGGACTGATCCAGGCTGCCCTGGAAAAGGGTGAGGCTCCAGAACATCTGCAGTACATTGATGACATCATTGTGTGGGGGAATATGGCTTCAGAGGTCTTTGAGAAAGGAGAGAAAATCATCCAGATCCTCCTGGAAGCTGGTTTCGCCATCAAGAGCAAAGTTAAGGGACCTGCTCGAGAGATCCAGTTCCTGGGGGTAAAGTGGCAAGATGGACTGCGTCATATTCCCACTGAGGTCGTCAACAAGATGATAGCAATGTCTCCACCCTCCAGCAAGAAGGAAACACAAGCTTTCTTAGGTGCCATAGGCTTTTGGAGAATGCATATTCCTGAATACAGTCAGATTGTGAACCCTCTCTACCGGATCATCCGCAAAAAGAATGATTTCCAGTGGGGCCTTGAACAACAACAAGCCTTTGCCCAAATCAAGCAGGAGATCGCTCATGCAGTAGCCCTTGGCCCAGTCAGGACAGGACCAGATGTGAATGTGCTCTACTCTGCAGCCGGGAACAATGGTCTGTCCTGGAGCCTTTGGCAGAAAGTGCCTGGGGAGACTTGAGGCCGACCACTGTGATTCTGGAGCCAGAGCTACAGAGGGTCCAAAGCCAACTACGCTCCCAAAGAAAAGGAAATCTTAGCCACCTATGAAGGAGTCCAAGCTGCCTCAGAGGTGATTGGCACAGGAGCACAACTCCTCCTGGCACCCCAACTACCGGTGCTGGGGTGGATGTTCAAAACAAAGGTTCCCTCTATCCACCATGCCACCAATGCCACATGGAGCAAGTGGATCGTCCTCATCACGCAGCGCGCCCGTATTGGAAACCCAAATCGCCCTGGGATTTTGGAGATAATTACAAACTGGCCGGAAGGTGAAAACTTTGGTCTCACTGATGAAGAGGAGCAGGAACAAGTGACACGGGCTGAAGAAGCTCCACCATACAACCAACTGCCAGCAGAAGAAACATGCTATGCTCTGTTCACTGATGGTTCCTGTCGCATCGTGGGGATGAACCGGAAGTGGAAAGCAGCCCTATGGAGCCCCACACGACAGGTCACAGAAGCGACTGAAGGAGAAGGTGGATCAAGCCAACTTGCTGAACTCAAAGCTGTTCAGCTGGCTTTGGACATTGCTGAAAGAGAGAAGTGGCCAAAGCTCTACCTCTACACTGATTCATGGATGGTAGCCAATGCTCTGTGGGGATGGCTGGAAAGGTAGAAAAAGGCCAATTGGCAGCGCAAAGGAAAGCCAATCTGAGCTGCTGATGAATGGAAAGACATCACTACCAGGGTAGAGAAACTGTGAAGGTCCGTCATGTAGATGCCCATGTTCCCAGGAGTTGGGCTAATGAAGAACACTGAAACAATGAACAGATGGATCAAGCTGCAAAGATAGAGGTGTCAAAGATAGATTGGCAACACAAGGGAGAGTTGTTCCTAGCTCGATGGGCCCATGATGCTTCAGGCCATCACGGTAGAGATGCCACCTATAAGTGGGCACGAGACCGAGGGGTGAACCTATCCATGGACAGTATTTCTCAGGTCATTCATGACTGTGAGACGTGTGCCATGATCAAGCAGGCCAAGAGGCTGAAGCCGCTATGGTACGGTGGGCGTTAGTCCAAATATAGGTATGGGGAAGCCTGGCAGATTGGTTACATCACACTGCCCCAAACCAGCCAAGGCAAGCACTACATGCTCACAATGGTAGAAGCCACCACTGGATGGTTGGAAACCTACCCTGTGCCTCATGCTACAGCCCGTAACACCATCCTGGGACTTGAAAAGCAGGTCCTTTGGAGGCATGGCACCCCTGAGAGGATTGAGTCAGACAATGGGACTCATTTCAAGAATAACCTTATAAACAGCTGGGCTAGGGAACATGGCATTGAGTGGGTGTACCATATCCCCTACCATGCACCTGCTGCTGGGAAAGTGGAGAGGTACAATGGACTGTTAAGGACTACCTTGAAAGCGTTGGGTGGGGGATCTTTCTAAAATTGGGAGCAGCATCTAGCAAAGGCCACATGGATAGTTAACACCCGAGGTTCCACCAACCAAGCAGGCCCTGCCCAATCTGAACCTCTGCATACAGTAGATGGAGACAAAGTCCCAGTGGTACATGTCAGAGGTTTGTTGGGAAAGATAGTTTGGATCAATTCTACTTCGAGTGCAGACAAACCCATCCGTGGGGTTGTCTTTGCTTGGGGACTGGGTTGTACATGGTGGATAATGCAGAAAGATGGAACAACACAATGTGTACCTCAGGGAGATCTGATTGTTAGGTGAGGATCATGAATGAATGCCCTTGTCTGTATATAATGTATGTGTTGTAGAGTTAGAATATATATATTAATTTTGATAATAAGTTGTCGATATGGGGATAAGGGGTGGAATGTCCTGGGGTGACTTTATGATACTGGTCTCCCCAATCGTCTGGTTTATGTTATATATTAAGTTCTGCACCTTTAAGACTGGCTTTGAGAGCAAGAGTGGGGGGAAGAAGAAGCGCACAGTTTGTGTTAAAGAAAAACATCACTCCCCCACATCCTGCTCCTGGACTGTGGTGTCTGCAGCACGGACAGACAGTGGGACAGAGCTTCTCTCTGGCTTTTAGTTAGTTTTAGCTAGCTGAGGCAGAGGAGTTCCCTGAACCTTTGTTTTTTCCCTTTTTTCCTGGATCTGTGCAAACCTGCTCTGGACTGAACACCCAGCCAAACCCCAGGAGCTCACGCCTGTGGCCCACCGGGGCCTGGGCCTCAGCACTTTCCAGCACCGAAAGGACTGATAAAAACCTGAGTGAGCTGAGCTACACCACATGAAAAGGACTTTTCTCCCTAGATTTGTCATCCCATCGAACAGCGAGAGGTTTTATTATTTAATATTATTTAATTTCTGTTAAATAAACAGCTTTTTCCACTTCTCTCCAAGGAAATTTTTTTTTCCTTTCCCGGACCAGTTGGAGGGCGGCGGGAGGGGTCATTTGAATTTTTTTTTCTTCCCTGGGGAAACCCCCATTTGGAGTTTTTCTCACAAATTTGCCCTAAACTAGGACAGTACAGACCCATTCAAGAGTGGAGGTCTTCAATAAGGAATAATGTATCCATGGTCCCTTCTCACTAATCTTAACTGCAGTCTAAGTGGTTAGCAATACCTGGAAGGGTTCTGTCCACTGTTGGGCCAAAGGTTCTGAGTCCCATGTTTTAACAAATACCCAATCTCCTGGTTGGATAGAGTGTATGAAAGCATCCAGTCTCAGGGGTCTGGAGGTTACAATATATTTTTGTAATGCCTGCAGAACTTGGCCTAAAGAGATCAAGTACTTGTTTATTTCCTCATTTCCTTGTATATGCAAAGTACCTGGAATTACAGGGGCCTGAAATAGCCTTCCATACAACAATTTGTATAGACTCAAGTTATCTTTGGATCTTGGCTGTATGTGAATTCTTAATAATGCTAACGGTAATACTTGAACCCAATTTAAACAAGTCTCTTGACATATTTTGCTCATTTGCCTCTTTAAAGATTGATTCATTCTTTGTACTTTCCCACTGGACTGTGATCTCCATGGAATATGTAGATCCCAAGTTAAACCCAGGACCTGACTTGCTTGCTTGATAATTTCAGCTATAAAATGGAGGCCTTCATCTGAGGATATTCCTAAAGGTATTCCAAATCTAGGTATAATTTCTTTGAGCAACATCTTTGGGACTTCTCTGGCTTTGTTGGTGCAACAGGGGCATGTTTCTGGCCACCCAGGAAAGGTGTCAACCAGTACTAAAAGATATCTGTAACCCATTTTTCACAGTAATTCAGAAAAATCCATTTACCAATAGTCACTAGGTGTATTACCTTGTTGTAAAGTCCTCAAGAAAGGTTTTCTGGCATTGTTAGGATTGTTCTTCTTGCATACTAAACATTTGCTCACTATTGATTTGGCAAATCCTGTCATTCCTACACTAACCAATGTTTTCTGCATATTTTTGACCAAACTCTCAATTCCCCAATATTCTTTCATGTTCTCTTCCAATAATTTATTTCATTATACAGGTAGAACTACTATTTGCCCACTAGGGGTTGCCCTCCACACTCCTGCTTCTTGAGTGGCTTTTAATAATTCAATAAACTGTTTATCTGCGGAACTGTACTGGGGTTTGGAGCCAGGGAGTGTTATGAACTGGTTTAACACAGAAGACCAAAGGAAACTAAGCTGCTGTGAATAAAACTGATCGAACCCAGAAAGGTTTGGAATATACACAGAAAACATTATTAAAACCAAATGAGATTAGAGGTTGGTGCCAAAACAGGTGATATATTTTATTTAATAGTAAAAGAGGCAAAGAGAAAGAAAGAAAAAAGAAATAGAAAAAGAGGTGTGGTGGGGAAACAGAGAGTGACAGGGGTTAGGTAGAAGCATATCACCCTTCTGAGTGTCCCAGCGAAGTCTTGTGGCTTCCCTCCATCTGGTCTTCTTGGTGGTGAGAGTCCCCTGCCGCCCCACCACTGAAAAGTATAGAATCCAATGGATTATTATACGTTTGGGCCAGGTGGGAACACCCAGGTGCCTCCCCTGGGGAGGGCAAGTTTAACACTGTCCCTTGCAACACTGGATCTGTTGCATCATGTTGCAGTGCTCTGGTGCAGGGTCCGGAGACCCCTTTGGGGAGGGCCTTTGATGGGCCATGACACCCCCTCTGCTGTCCTTCACATGGATGTGACTTTTCTATGGGTGAAAGGGCCCCTGCAGCTGGGCTGGTCTGCACAGCAGAGGATGGGCTTTCACTGCCTGGGACAGGAGGCTTTTTCACCACACACCCAAAACTTCTCCTCTGCCCACCCTTCGGTGTGAGGGTCTGTGCAAGTCTGGCAGCTCATAGCCCCGGAGCTGTGGTCTCCACCCTGAAGATGCTAAGCCTGATGCCTCTGAATGTATTCTTCTCCCCCAGCCCACACATTATTTATCTTATTTCCATCAACGTGTAATCCGGGGACACATTCAGGGTTTTGGTGGTTTTCTCTGCAGCTTTTATACAGTTTTGCTATAATAGGAAAAAGTCCTTCATGAAGATGTTTAAGCCATAAATTATATTTCAGTCTCCGACGAAGAACTACCTTATTTGTGGTACTAAAGCAGAAATAACATTTTCTGAAGCCTCCTTTGCAGTTTTATCTGCTAGCCTGTTTCAAATATTTACAGAGGAGAGCCCAGTCTGGTGTGCTTTGCAGTGCATCACTGCCACTTCTTGCAGCTTCTGGATGCTTTCCAGGAGTTGTAAAATTTGTTCAGCATGTTTTATGGGAGCTCTTTGGGCAGAAAGAGGCCCTCTTTCCTTCCAAATGGCCCCATGTGCATGTATTACCCCAAAGACATACTTTGGATCAGTCCATATATTTACTCTCTTACCTTCTGCCAGTTCTAAGGCTCTTGTCAATGCTTTAAGTTCTGCTCTCTGAGCTGAGGTATTTGCTGGCAATGATCAGTTACCTGAGAGGTCACTACAGCATATCCAGCCATCTCCCCTGACCTGCTGGTCACACTTCTTTTGATACAGTCCAGGATGCAGTTGGCTTTCTGGACCTCAAACACTTATTGCCAGGTCATGTTGAGTTTCTTGTCCACAAACACACATAAGTCCTTCTCCTCAGGGCTGCTCTCAACCCATTCTCTGCCCAGACTGTAGTTGTGCTTGGGATTGCCGGGACCCAGGTGAAGGACCTTGCACTTGGCTTTATTGAACTTCATGAATTTTGCACAGACCCACCTCTCAAGCCTGTCCATGTCCCTCTGGATGGCATCCCATCCTCCAGTGTGTCAACTGCACCACATGGTGTCATGGGAAAACTTACTAATTATAAAGGGGGCTAGGAAGGTCTGTTACAGACAGTTCCTGATAAGAGCAAGGACTGGACCCTGATAAGAGTAGAGGACTAGCTGCCTGGAGCATCTTAAAACAGCCAAAACTGGCCTTATGGTCTGGAGAAATGCCAAGGGTCCAAGGAGCACGCATGAAGAACAGAGGTGAAAAGTTCAGCGCAAAGAAGAGGAGCTTACTTCATCTTAAGCCCCTGGCCCATGGCCACCAGAAAGCACTGCACAGGTGCAACCAGGAGGAGCCAAAGGCAGGGACTATGGAAATGTGTTGAAGGACCCCTGAGCTATTCACCAGTCTTCACAGAAGTAATTGTGAATGCCGTTTATTTCTATCTTTAGCACACCTTTCATAGGGTTCTACAGGGTCTGCGGGCAGAGTAAGCTACTACTGGTTAACACACACAGGTTTACATTTTTTCTCCTACACACAAGGATATTGTTTTGCTTTACTCTCTCTTCTGCATGAAGGTTTCAAGGACTTTAGCCTTTAATATCACGACTTATTTCAAAGGCTGGTTTGTGCATACAGGCTTTTACTAATATATAAAATATAGCAACAATTCCCCCTTTCTCTTTTTGCACAAACCAGGCTTTGGATAAGATAACACCCAACTTAGACTGTCATCACAATTAACATTATAAGTAAAGTCCATCCCCCTTCTAGCACAAGAGACCTCAACCATCCGGTGATGCCCCAGCTGGCGAACCAACTTCCAATGGGGTCACTATCTTCCTTCAGGGCATGTAACCCATCCTGTAGCTGTTGCAGTTGCTTATGCATGGAAGCTGAATGATCAGTAAGATCCAAGCAGCACATGCTTTCAAACTCCTCACAACCATGTCCTTGTGCTAAGAGCAAAAAGTCAATTGCAGCTCGATTTCATAATACTGCATGACATACACTACTCACATCGGCTGAAAGCTCACTTAACATTGTGGATATTAAATTTAATTCTTTCTTAGTCTAGCAAGCGAGCCTTTTTAGAGTGGCTAGGCTTTAATTCATTCAGGCTTCGCTTTGACTGTTTGATGTTTTTTATTTTGCTAGCTACATTCAGCAATTGATGTAGGCTTGGGTGGAACAAAGTTAAGTTTCCCAAGATAACAGGGTATTCTGTGGACTAGCAGGAATCTAATTCCATGCTCTATCTCCACAGATTAGGAATATGGAACTAGGTAATCGCTTTGGTAATTGTCTTGAGAGATTGCACCACAAATAAAGGCTTTACTTTCAATGGTAGTAACGAGATCAGCTATAGGGTTGACTGCAGCTCAGTGCTACATTACTTTGTTAGAATGACTTTTTGTTGGGGGTTCAAACATTATCCATCGACCTGAGGTATTGGTGGAACTTAACAAATCTAATTCTTCTGAGGGTTGTAACATTGAGAACTTTGGTAATTTTTGCTTGCCAACAGGCTTCAAGTTGTCTTAATGTGAAGCCAACAGTGCGACTGCACTCTTGCAACATTGCCAATTGATTCAGTTGAGTCTCATTACTAATTAAACCTTTAAATGCTGGAGGATCCCATTCAGGGACTCCTATGAGACAGGTGCGAAAGGATCTCCAGGGGTGGCTAAGCTCAAACACATTGACCTTTGGCCAGTTCAATGTGCCAGAGTGACCCATATGTTCTGTCACTTTTGGATGTTGGTTAGCAGACAGTTGGTCATGACTATAAACATCACAATTACCGTAAGCAGTTTGTTCCATGTAAATGACACCATACTTACAAACTCACAGCTAAAACTTCAATCGTTAAATGAACTTTCAAAGATGCTTACACTACCTCTTGAAGGGGGAATACTTATACTTTATACTAACATAACAATTACTACACAGGCTAAACTCCTTATCTTAAACTATTATCCAACTACCTTTAACGCACGTGCTCTGGTATATATGTAGTCTAAGCGTGAAAGCAATTTGCTGAAAGGGTAAACACACAACTACAATTTGCTTTATATACAGTAAAATGGAGTCTCTACACTTCTTAGATCTTCTACAGAATTTCTCTAACACGATTCAGTCCTGGAACGTTCACTGCTCCCGTGATGTCAGCTGGCAGCTGATCGGTGACTGAGGGCTTTGATGTTCAGGTTGTTCTTCAGATCCTTCTAAATCTTAAACAAAGGATACCTGAAAAATTGGTAGAGACACAACACCATAATAACAACATAAAAGTTCTGTTGGCAAACTGTCTGTATAGTGTTCAGACACAACTGTGTCCTGACAGGTCCACTTCTGATCCATGTCTGGAGTACCAAGGCTGTGTGGTGACATCTCTGTTCACTGGATCTTGTGTGTTCAGAGGCAGACAGTCTGGTCAGATGGACAGGTGACCTTTTTGAACCTGCCAACAAAACACAGACACTTCTCTCCTTGAAGTTAACGAATTAAACTAATCAAATGCTTTTAGGGCATCCATTTCCCCCGTTTTCTTAAAAAAAAATAAAATGAGATGTGCTTCTGTTATAAACATCAACATCCACACAAAACCATATACACAATTAATAAGAACTTATACCAGTTAAAAATCAATTAAATCATAAACATTATTAATAACATATGTAATATAAAACTACTATTAATTACTAAAACACTGCACCAGCATCCCAAAGTTAGCAAACAAACAGAAACAAAAAAAAATCAGTGAAGGATTGGATAATCACCTCCGGAAATGATTCTCCAAGCCCACTTCAAAATTGATCCAGCTGTCATATTAATAGGGTCAAATTGTTGAGTCAAAAAGTGACTCAAAAACTGATTTGGTACAGAAAAAATCTGGATCTGCTGGCAAACATTCCATCCAGGTAAAGTCAAGGCTTGGCCAGGGCCTGGCTTTAAACTGGAAAGATGCCTCAACATATTTCCAAAACAAGGTTCTCAATAGCAGCAGCTATGAGATCCTTACAGCACAGCAAACTGTTAAAATGCATTTGTACAAATCAAATTATCAGAAGCCTTAGGTACCAGACCAATTAAACCATGCAGCAGTTGGTTTAATCTGAAGCCTCTCCCATGGCAGCTGATCTTTAACGATGATACATCTTCTTAAAATTCTGGAAACACTGAAAAATAAGAAAGCTATAACAAACAAAAACTGCAGAGATTGCAACAACCAATAGAACTCCCGGTGAAGTCAAGGGTGTCACAGACTGCATTCACTTCCATCCACAAGCAGGTGTTCACCAGTGTTCCATCACTGCTGTTTCAGTTGTGGCTGTCTTCATATCTCTAGGAAAATAACTATACTTTGCAGTTTAGACAAGTGTCTCCAATAAAACATCAAACAATTTAAATTAAACAATATTTAAACCTAACAATAATTATTTATGACAAAAAGAAATAACAAACTTAACCTTAAAAAAAAAATCTAAGTTAAAAAACTTAACTTAAAAACATTTAAGCCTAAACATTATAAAACTTGACTATCCTTAATTCTATTAACACTTAATCTATATTAAATAAAAACACAACTTAATCTTATTCTGTTACTACAAAAAAGCAGCTAAAAGTTTGATATATACCTTTCAAACACAATATAACAATAACATGGATTCATTATAAAGATTATAAAAATGTAACAAATCCATCACAATTCTACGTCATCTAGCTTTAAGAATAACCCACAATAACTGCAAATGTTACTAAAAATACTTATTCATAACAGGAATTTGCCTAGTATATGTTTAAATTGGTTAGGATTTTAAAGTGTAGTTTTTCTGGAGAAAAACCACAACAACACAGGATTTGGCAGGTTGCCATTTAGCTTTTGTAGCACTTTTCAAAAGTACTACATTTACATTTTTTCAGAAACATTAAGTCCAATTCTTAAACTAAAACCCAAAATCCAAATTGGTGTATATGCAGTTATATGTGTTTTATATAACAAAAGAACTCACATTAAAATTACCTTATTAAAATTGTGGAAAAAACAAGCAAATAGATAATACATACTTTAACTTAACTTTGTCTTGTACAGTAAAGTTCTCTTAACTAATTATTTTTTAAACCACAAATCTCTTCTGTAGATAACATTAATTGGAAGGTTTTCCTAGAAGCTGTAAATCACACCATATTTTAACCTTGGGTTCTAAAACCAATTATTGCAAGGCAACTTCTGTTAAACACTTTTTCTCTCTCTTTTTTTTTTTTTTTCACTTTCAAAGAATCACAATAACTTCTCAGTAAAATCCTAAAAACTGCAATTGCATAAACTCATAATTACTTAAACCACAGAATTAACTCTAAAATGGTATATAAAAACATTTTGAAAACCCAATAAATCATGACTTTTTAACAAACTAGGTACAATCCCGGCGCTTCTTCTTAGAGAGGGAGCGGGGGGGGGTTTGACTGCCCGCCCTGCTGCTGCTCTCTGCTGCTGTTATCTTTCTTCACATTCTCTACATACTCTCGCAGAGAGGAAAAACGGAGAGAAAGAAAAAAAAACCTCACAAAGTTAACTTTAATAAATGCAGTTTTTTCTCTCAATCTCTCTTGTTGTTCGCCGATAGAGGAAAAAAGGGCACGATTTTACAGAAGCAGGCGATGTTACACGAAAAGTCTCTCACGGCCAGGTGCTAACAGCGGCGATCATTGCAGCTTATCAGCATGGCCTTGGAACTTTTCTTGCACTGCTTCTACCCCCAGGGTGCCTTTGTTCTCTGCTCACACCTCGCTCCCCCATGTCCCCCTGGTTCGGGTGGAAACCAGTCTAAATTTGGCTTCTTTTCTTCCAGGGTGGTAAAGATGGAACTTAAATAAGATTGTAATGTTAAAAGCAACTCCAAAAATGAAGCAAATATTTCTGGATGTATCACATCCTGCCATAACTGAACAGATTCTGTTCGTTGTTTCAGCGTTCGCTGTGGAACTTTTTTTTCTCATTATTTTCTTCTCTTTGACTCTCCCTCCCTCTCTCCATGGGCAGCATAGATAGGAGTACTCGCCCAGCAGTGGGAGGTAAAGGCATCTGCTGCTGTGTCGCAGGTAGAATTATGGAGCTCACAGCCTCAGCATACCTCGCTTTTCTGATTTTAAGGTATTAATTACAGTCTGCCAAGTTCGACCGAGAGACAGAGTGTCCTTGCTCTTTTTCGTGATTGCCGTTTCCCATATCAGAGCCGATATATCAGTCCGTTCTTGCACCGCAAAAGCAGTGATGGCACTACTAAATGCCCGTGACAATTAGCCCATATAATGAGCATATCCAGGTCCTTTTCCTGGGCTGCTTCGCCTCGTTTAACGAGGATGCAGAGAAGCAGTTTATCTGCCGCTGCAAATTCCACATCCATGCTGACAGCAACCCGCAAGGGGGAAGGTTGCGACCCTTCTACCACGCCCTTGCCTGCCTGGGCCCCCTCCAGCAGCCTGAATTTCCACGTCCTACCACTCCGCGTCTCACCGCGCTCAGGCTGCCTAGCCGGTGCCGATCCAAGCCTGCGACGTCTAACTCCCAGATCCACTCCGCTGACTCCAAAGCCCCTCTGCCCGCAGGGGTGTCCTTGGTCGGAGCGCCAAATGTTGAAGGACCCCCGAGCTATTCACCAGTCTTCACAGAAGTAATTGTGAATGCTGTTTATTTCTATCTTTAGCACACCTTTCATAGGGTTCTACAGGGTCTGCGGGCAGAGTAAGCTACTATTGGCTAACACACACAGGTTTACATTTTTTCTCCTGCACACAAGGATATTGTTTTGCTTTACTCTCTCTTCTGCATGAAGGTTTCAAGGACTTTAGCCTTTAATATCACGACTTATTTCAAAGGCTGGTTTGTGCATACAGGCCTTTACTAATATATAAAATATAGCAACAGAAATGTTTTCCCAGAACTCATTATAAAAAAATCCGCCTCTTCGGGGAAAGGTTATGGATATGTATAGGCTCTTTTGCAATTACCTTAAATGTGTAACATCTTTATGTATAAAGGCAAGGTAAATCACCACAGTGGTTGCACATTTGTGGTGGAGCCCAGCGCTGAACAAAACATACCTACTCTACAATCCTGCTGGTTGTGGAGTCTCTATTCCGTGTGACGCTAAGAGTGCCCTCAATCCCACTGTCCATGTTGCTGACAAAGATGTTAAATAAAACCAGTCCAAATACTGACCCCTGAGGAATGCCACTCGTCACTTCTCTCCAGTGGTGGAGTATAAAGGTTTGGGGTTTTTTTATTTATTTCCTTTAGGACTTTCTGGTACATCTCTTCAAATCCCTTTTCATTCATTTTCTATAAGTGTTTTTTAAATTTTACTATCAATTAATTTTCTTGTGGTGAAGACTATTGGCAATTGAGAGAGAGAGACAGGGACAACTGAGTGGTGATCAAAATCCAAATTTACTGTGGGTTACATATGCTTATATACCATTCTAGGAAGGCTAGTAATTTTTTACTACAATGATTGGGTTAACCATTATACAAACAAGCTTATACATTTTTGCAACATCTCTTCTACTTGCAGAAATTGATTCAATCTTCTTTCCTGCTTCCAGTCTGATCCAATCCTCTTGCAATCTTCAAAGCTCTCTTTGTTCTTGCCAAGGCATCCTGATTATCAAATCTCTTATGCTAATCAGGTCTAAAGTACTCTCTGTCTTTCCAAAATCTCCCCTTTCTCTTTCAACTAAAAACACTTTTTAATGGCCTTATTAATTAACCTCTGCACACATTGAAGCAAGCAAGGTATCATTATTAATACAATTACTATCAAAATCAACACATACATACCCATCCCAAAAAAAATCTTTTAGCCAGGGTGCTAAATCCCAGCCACTAAATAGGTTATCCAGCTAAGATCCAGATTCTAACCTTAGTTTAAACACACTGGCCTTTAGTTGCTGTATGCTTTTATGGATAGATTCTGAATGATCAGACAGGTTCATACAATGCATTCCATCATTGAACAGTTCAAAAAATTAAAAACATATAGTGCTTTCTGTAGTCTTTCAGCAGGTGTGTTTCCAGCTCCCCCTTCTGTTGAACCAGGAGATGCTTGAGGGACCCATGGGTCTGCTCTATAATGGACTGCCCTGTGGGTAAGTGGGGTATGCCTGTTTTGTGGGTAGTACCCCATAAGGAGAAAAAATTGGCAGTTTTACTGGATATGTATGCAGGGCCATTATCTGTTTTAATCTGTTGCAGCATTCCTAATGTGGCAAAGGCAGCAGTGAAATGACAGCAAGGATCCTTTGCTGTTTCTCCTGTGTGGGCTGAGGCAAACAGAGCACCTGAAGAGGTATCAATAGAAGTGTTAGTACAGGGTTAAATGCTTCTGAAAATCATGTACAACTAGGCCGAAAGAATGCTTGGTATTTGGGATAGTTTAACAAGTTGGGATGTGTGAGAAATGAACTTGTAAAAATTCGTAGAAAACTAAATAAATGTATGTAGCAATAATAATATAAAATATAAAGTACAGTGTGGCCCACAAGCCCTTCCCAGATCTAGTCGCGAATTCCCACTCAAAAGATAACGATCCTAGCCGGCGCCCATCAACGGAAAAGAATAGACAGGACATGGACCATCAGACTGACAGGGACAGGCTCGGCGCCCATCAACGGAAAAGAATGGACAGGACATGAATCATCAGGCTAACAGGGAAAGGCTCCGACGAGATACTCATCACCGGACCTGAACACCCCGCCTTGCAGGCCACCGTTGGGGGAAGCAATCAGGTAGACAAAGGGAAAAAGTCCAGCCGAGATATCCATCAGCTCCAACCCGGATCCAACCATCCCATCCAGATGGCCTGAGCCACAATGAAATCAAGAAACACCCAGAACTTCTTTACATATGAGGAGACTCTGTCCGGACGTCTATTTGACTCTATTCTCCAACGCCAGGAAATCAATTCATACAACAATCAAGGACCCTTGGTGAATGGTGCCTGCCTGGAATTTGGCCTCAAGGCACAAAACCCCTATAAAAACCCCGGACAGTCTACCCTCCTTCGTGGATTTGGGAACACCTATACCTTTGGGTATAGACCCCTGTCCACCCAGCGCTGCGCTGTTTATTTTATTGTGGTTTTTCCTCATTGTTTATTTTTTTATAAAAATTGTTTTATAATAAATTGTTTTTTTATTTAACCCAAATCTGCCTTTGCATTTATAACAGGATGTTTATAGTAACAGGAATCAGTATTAGGAGTTTCTAAGATACCTATAGATAAGATTCGTACATGTTCGTACAAGCTTGGGCTAAGCTCTAATGAAGCAATATCAATAAGGTTGTTATAGTGATTGGTGATTACTGCTACAGCTGAAATTGTATAAATATGTGCACCTTGAACAGAGATGATGGAGCTAGATTTGGGTCGCTAATACCCCTAGTTCCCGTGCGCTTCAATAAAGCACCTGCATATAATCTACCTGTGATTATGTGTGTTCCCAAACGCTAACAGAAGCATGCACAAATTTCAAATGACCAAATTCAGGAAAGTGTGCCACATCTGTTTGCCAAATGTTTGTAGTCTCTGTAGACCTCTCGGGTTGACCCCTGTGTTCACATTAGGAAGAGAGCAACGCTGACAATCAGGACACATAGCAATAATACTAAGAGCTTGTGCCTGAGTGAGCTCAAAATGTCTTATTAAAGCCCCAGCATTCTGGTAAAAAAATGAGTGACTCATTCTAGGCTGTTCTGCTTTGGTAAAATATGTTGCACTGGTAGGGTTAACAAGTCTGCCTGGGTGTTGCCTTCTGTAAGAAATCCCGGCAAATTAGAATGCGACCTTATATGCATCACAAAGTAAGGAACAGTCCTTTGATCTAAAATAAAAACTAGTAGTTTCAGCCACTGAAAAAGAATATAATTTTTAACTTGCTTTAAGACACAGGCTTCATCTCTAGGCACAATTCCTGTGATGTAGGCAGAGTCAGTTATTGGGTTAAAAGGTGTGCTGAATTTCTGAAACACTCTGGTCACAGCAGCCAATTCTACAATCTGCGGAGACCCTTTGACAACAGTGTCATGAATAAAATCTCTCAAGAAATCCACCCTGGTTACAATACAGTGTTTAGTTATGTACAGTTAATGTTCTTATCCCATTTGTAAACCTTGTTTGTTGTACCCCCTGTTTACTCCGATGGTTATTAGTAATGTTAATTACTTACCAGTTTTTGAAGTGTTTTAAGAGTTCTTATGAGACATTCCTCTATCCCTTTCCCTTACTTCCCTGCTACTATGTAACAAAGCTGCTCCCATGGGGGCTGGGCCACACTAACAAAAGCTACCCATTAAAGAGGTATGCCATAGAACAAGGCAACTCCCATGAGAGCTGTGCCACACTGGAACAAAGCAACTCCCAGGGAGCTGTGCAACCAAGTAATATGCAAACTAAGGCATGCAAGACACTAAAACAACGAGCTAACAGAGGAATAAAAAGACAAAGAAACATATTCTAGCGAGCTATGATGAAAGATCATCTCCCTGCATCACCTAAGCCTGCTTAGAAACCATCTTCCTGCATCACCATGACCTAAAGATGATTGGAAAGGACTGACCCCCCCCCTAGACAACAAGCCAGAGCAACAGGCCTCCTGGCTACTCTCATGAGGATGGAAGCCCCAGCTCTGCAGTGTATGCTGCAAAGCTGAATTGTGCTTTCTCCTTGGAGCTGCCAATGTGGGAACGGCCATGGTGCAAGCAACCCCTCGGCCCCCCCACCCCAAGAGTTGAATCCTAATAAAGGCATCAAACAGGAGTCTTGTCTCCTGGCCAATTTCTTTCAAACAGCAATATCAGATTGCCAGGCTCCGGTTTCAGAATCACTCCATACAATCACTGATTTATGGGTTTTCCCAGAACCATCTGTTAATATTTGTTGTATTGCATTATGTTACATGTTACATTCTCCCCCTTGTCCCCCCTCTGATCTGTGGTTGTGTTGGTTCCTTCCCCCTCACTCCTCCCCTCTGGTTTCTCCCCTTTGGCTGTAACCTGCCTTTCCCCACCCCCTTTTCCTCTGTTCAAAAGTTCAGCGTGAGAAATTCCTCGTCCTTTTTCTCCCCTGGAACCGTTCTGGGATTAAACTGAGGGACACAGTCCTGGGAAGAAGAAGTCTCCTTTGTCTTTTACCTTTTGTCCTTGCTAAATCTCCTCTCCCCCTGTGGACTGCAGCTACTCGGGCGACTTCCTGGGGATGAGAGCAATAGGATATTAGCAGTTGATGCTCCAGCGTCCGGGCTTCTCAGACCCCCCCACGGAAAGCTGCATATCCCCTGTGGATTTTACAAGCCTTGGATTCGTCAACTACCTTGGAGCTACAAGCTGTATTTTGCACAGCCTAAGCTTACAAGGGCCAGACCAACAGCCTTCCCCAGCCCGGGAAGGTCAGTCTCAAGAAACAGAGGACTTTTTACACAGCCAGAGACAGCCGGGGACACAAGAAGCGGTGAGTGTGTCCGCCACACGCGGGGCAGGTGGGCACAGCATGCAGGCGGTGCATCCATTTTTTGTGGCACGCGAGCGGACAGGATGCTGCGTGGTTCTGGTGGCTCGGCGCCGCACGGGACAGCCACGTGACACAGGCACATGCGGGCGCCACGTGGGCACCCTGAGAGCCTGTGTTTCCCAGCTCTGCCGCGTGGCAGCCGTGTGTTTTTTGTTTCTTTCTCAGCGGGCGGCGGGAAGCCACGTGGTTTCTGGCGGTCCCCGGCTCGGTGGGAGGGGCGGCAGTGCCCCCCCACCACAGCTTTGGCCACGTGTTTTTAGCGGCTCGGCAGAAGCAGCTGCAGTTGAGTTTAAAGGAACCACGGGTTTCTGGCAAGCAGTTGGTCCCTTATCCCGGTGTGTGGGGGGGAGCCGAACTGAGAGAATCCTGCCAGTGCTGGCTGTCTTGTTTTTGCTGTGAAAGAAGGTAGACTAGTTGTGCAGATAGCTTTTAACATCGGAATGGGCTTACGGCAGTCTGCGCACGAAAGGAGTTTAAACTCCCAAGTGTTGGAGTCTGAGATACAGTGTGTGCCCTTGTTTCTGATACTTAACTCTAAAATCCAGAAAAACACTGAATTTCATATAACACGAAATTCATGAGCATGTTTTCATGGTGATACATGAGAACAACTGTTACAGTTAAATAGAAAAGCTAAAAGTGTGAGTGTGTAAATTAGAGTTTTCTTAAGTCACTGAGTGAAAAAGTTAGAGTTTAAGTTAGTTTAGAAAGCAAAAGGCAAAATAGAGAAATTAAAATGTTATTTCTTTTCCTTCTTCTTTCTTCTTCATGTTCTAGAAGTTTTTAGATAATAAGTGATTAGACAGAAAATGCCGCAGTGCAGCACACAAGTGATGTCATTAAGTCATTAAGAAAAATAATATACGTGTCTATTGTTAATTAAGTAAAAATAAGTATAAAGATAAAAGAACTGCGTAGTTCAGGGCCATTTTGTGCTTTCAAAACCAAAATAAACCACAAAACCATTCTGTACCATAAAAAAAAAAAAAAAGCCAGTTACAGTGAATTAACCTTGTGCAGCTGGTTTAGAGAAACCTACCAAGTTTTATAATGACCTTCTAATAAACACAAAAAACAAGATTCTAACGAGCTCGAGAGTTTTCTTCAAACCTAGAAAACTGAAATAAGTGGGGCTCCCCACGAAGGAAGATCCCAAAAGAGCTCAGATCGGAATAAACTGAGAAATCCAAGAAGAGAAAAAAAAATACAGAAAAAGTGCAGCAGAATCAGATAAAGAAAAAAAAGAAACGAAAAAGAATTCTTTAGAGAAAAGTTACACCCAAGTTCGGGAGATTTTAAGTAGTACAAATGTTTTCTAGAACTAGGTTGAAACAGTTTATCTGTTGGCAGTGCCGACACTTTCCACAGCTTGAACTGCTAGATGTAGATTCTGTCTCTTCTTGGGACAAGATTGGAAACTTCTTAACCCTTAAAGCAGAACAGACAAAGTTGCTTCCACATTTCTCCCATTGTTCCTTTGAATTCAGAAAGAGCTGGTTAACAGGGAAGTGAAGGGACAGTTACAGCAGTTTCCACCTGTTTCCCCTAACCCTTCTTTCAAACCCTCTGCTCCTGAGCTGAAGGAGATACATGGAGCAGCCCGAGAAATGCAGAAAACCCAGCTTGGTTATAGTTCTCCTGGTTCTATGTGTCTCTTTCTGCCCTCTGTCTCTGGTAGTTGTGCGCAGACTAGCAGAGATCTCTCCCTGCACCCTTTTACCCCAGTTGTTACTCCTCAGTTACAATGTTCTGTTAGTTCTAAAACTGATGATCCCCCCTATTCCCATGTGGCTGGTATCCAAGATGGCGCTGACCATGTGCCAGCTGGCCACGTGGTGGGACCCCCATCTTACCCTCCTTCTTCTTCCCATAATCCCTTCCACCCACCTTACCCCACCCACAACCCCTTCCTTCCCTCGGACATCCCTCCTCCCTCCACCATGTTCCTGCCCTGCATGACATCACCCTGTGACCCCGTCCCCAGGTGTTGCAATCCTGGTTGCCATGGTGACCCCATCCCCTCTCTGGTCTGTTGTTCCCAGGACCCCTTCCCCTTTTCCCATGGTGGGAGGGGTGGCTCTGCCCCCTGTTCCCATGGGGTAGGAGGCGGGTCCCCACCCTGTTTCTGCAGCGGGGGGGGGGGGGGGGGGGGGGGGGGGGGGGGGGGGGGGGGGGGTGGGGGGTGGGTGTCCCAACCCTACCCCCTGGGGAGGGAGGTGAATCCCCACCCAACTCCCGTGGTGGGGGGAGGGAAGGGGAATGGATCCCTGCCCAGCTCCCATGGGGGTGAGGCTGGGCCCCTCCCTGGATCCGGTGGTGGAGCAGGACCCCCCAGCCCCTGCAGGGGTGGGGGTGGGTGAGGGAACCCAGGGAATAAAGACCCTGGGGATGATAAAGATATGCTTTCAGCTGCTCCTGTAATATATATTTGTGAAAGGATTAATAGACATTATCAACCTGTCTCTAATCAAAATATAAAAGAAATTTGCCAAGTCAAAAGAGAATTTGGTAGAAATAGTGAAGTCCTTAAAGGAAGGGTGAGAACTACTTTAACATCTCATGAGTTAGTTCCAGCTGATTTTAGGGACCTCTTCCGGTGTCTTCTAACCCCCACAGAGTTTGATATTTGGAAAAACTCATAGAAAAGGTGCTTAAAAAGCCTACTGGTTGAGCTCAAGCAAAGCACCCAGGATGCAAAAGATGCAGAGGATAATGAAATCACTTTGGAACATCTGTGCGGGAAGAGGATGTGGGCTAAACCTGAAGACCAGGCTCGGGTACTAACAAAATCCATTTTAGATAAAATCTGGTGTGACAGAAAAGGTTTTTAACCAATTGCCAACGGTTGAAACCCAAGTCAGTTATGTTAATATTAAACAGTTGTCATGGTTTTAAAGCAGTAACTAAAAAATTATTAGAAAACTTACTTATTTCTTGTTGTGAGATATGGATTAAAACAAGAGCAAAATAGGCTTAAAACTTAAAAGGAACAAAGAAAGTTTATTAAAAAAATATTACAAGAATAAGAAACCAGAATAAAACCTCCAGAAACTTTTTTTCCCCCAACTATTCAACTATTCTTTTGTTTACATGTCAACATAGAGACAAAAAAAAAACTTTGGTGGTTAAAACAGTCCCAATTCTTGCTATAGTCTTCATCAGTCTTTGTAGAGAAACAGAAGTCTTCTTCTGCTAATCTATGGAGTTTTTCACAAGAAAACTATTTCCTTTATAGCTTTCTATTTCTCTGAGGCCAGCTGCCTAGAAATTCTGCCATCAGTTCTCTCCTCCCATTTCACATCACTATGAGGTGTGTTATGGGTCAAATGAGTCTAGGGATGTCATTTTTTAAGGATGAGTTATTCAAAGGCAAAAGTTCTCTTCATCTGTTTTTGTGAGCCTCTTTAAAAACAGAAGTTTTCTCTTTGCCTCTTAAAGGCCACAAATCTTCAACTATTACTTCTCCCCCTCTGTTCCAGCATCTCACAGTATCACAACCACTTCACCATTTGCTCAAAATCCACACTTTGAAACACTCCATTCCTCCCAATATACTTTGTCATGAATTAAAGGAGTTTTTTTTCAGAACACTACTGTCCATCTCCATAGCTTTAACAGAAAAATATTTCAGCTTATTAAAGCATCTCTTTTATTTCTCTTCCCCCTCTAAAACTTAATTCTTTTCTTTACTGTCTTTGATGGTTTCATGGTGTCTCTTTACATGTTGATCTCTCTCTCTCTCTCTTCCCCTCTCTCTGGGAAAAAAAGGATTAATCTGCAAGTCTCATCCGGGTAGTAAAAGAGTTAAGTCTTGCTCAAGCTGCAGATGTTCATGGTGTCAGGTTTCAGTTCAGTGGCAGAAACTGCAAACTGAGCCAGGAACCAGCCTGAGCTTGGCTGGCCCCGCTTTTCCCCCCCCACCCTCTGCCGCCTTGTCCGGCCTGGTGGGGGGGGGGGGGGAGGAGGCTGAGCCGGAGCCTGTTACCCCTTCAGAAGCCAGAAAAAAAGAGAGCCAGAGATTCCCGGGCTTACATCTTAAGGTAGGTGTTCACAGGTTGATCTCACTTTTCAATGGTTAAAACCACTGTCAGTTTTCAGAAATGGTCAGTTATTGGTCAGGAGAAAAAAACTCCCATCAGCCTCCTACAGTTTCAACTTCCTTAGCTCTCAAAGCTAATCGTAAAGGTACAGAACTTAATATATATAAAGCAGGCGATTAGGAATAACAGTATCATAAAGTCACCCCAGGACAAGAGTTTCAATCAGAAAGTTTTTTGCAGTTTGTTGACTGGCTTCGAGTACAAATACAAAGGCAAGTGGAAAAAACAGTGGCGCAGGCAGAACTGATTAAAGAGATGGCTCAAAGAAATGCCAACGAGGCCTGTCGCAGTGATCCTGGGACTGCCCATTGATCCTCCACCCACTATAGCATGAAGTAATCCTCCCTTTGCCCCCCGAAGTAATCCCAGCTGGCTCTGTCGAGGGGGGGGTCAGGGAGATTCTTCACGACCAAGAAAAAGACCAAAAAGGGCTGCTTCTCCCTCCGGGGTAACGGAGGATGTTTATTCTGGCTGGCTTCCAGGGGGGAGAAGAGGCCGGGTATCTCTTTCCCGGACTCTTTCAAACCTCGGGAGAGGGGCGGGGAGACATAACACCAACCAATGGGATAACATTTCAGGGACAGGGAGGGGAGGGGAAAAACACGTCACAGCTGCCTAGAGGTTTTACACAGAAACCAGGTAACTCCCAGAAATATGCACTACCACATCTCCACCTATTTTGTTATATATAATTAAATGAAAGGTAAGGAGCTTATACGACTTACTGACCTGAAGTGGCCCACCAATTCCCATCTGCAGGCTGGTGAGGGTTACTCCGGTCTGTCAACTCTATATGGTTGACATCTGAGGTAGCTGAGATTAGCTTAATTATGCTTCTGTACAGTATTTTGCTTAGCACTCGGAACACTAACACCGTTAGCAAAACAATGACTAGCAGTGACAGAATAGTTTTCACTACTGAAGCCCACCACCCCGAGAGTCCCCAGTTTTTAAACAGTCCATTGAACCAGTCATCTGCTTCTTGCTTGACTTTTCCGATCATGGTTTTCATCTCTCGGAGCGTGGCATGGATGTTAGGAGCTTTCGATGTCAGATTCATGCAGCAGAGACCCTCGAACTCCTGGCACTCGTACCCGTGGAGCAATAGGAGAAAGTCTATTGCAGCACGATTTTGAAGTGTTGCCTGCCTGGTAATTTCCTCATCTCCTAGGAGGGCACTTATGGCATTAGATGTTAAATTTGCTTGTTTTACCACCCAGCATTCTAGGTGTCCCAATTCACCTAGGGCTTTGGCTGCAGCCACCCAAGGAAGGAAAATGGATGCAGCAATTCTTTTTGATTTGGACCAATGGAAAATCTCTGAGTCACAATTTTCATCTAATTTTGTAACACTTCTCTTTTGAATTTTTTTGGTCAAATTGTTTTTATGGGTCCGCTGGCCAATTAATGTTTGATTGGGTGCTAACAGTGATAGACGCCCTATGGTACACGGCCCTCCGAGAAGACGGGATGGAATTCCTGCCCATGCACGATCCCCACAAATGAGGAACAGTCCTTTGGGGAGGCTTTTAGGATGTGTATGAGCTGAGGAGTGCACTTTGATGTAGCTTAGTACACGGCACCACCTTTTTGCTGTGAATTCTTCTTGATGTTGTACTACATGGTGGAATGTTTCTTTATGAGTTGGAGGACTGACCCTAAAGTGTACACAGTATAATGCTGGAGAGGAACCCAGCAGCTCTAACTCCTGGGGTTCCTGGGTTGCCTTAGGAAAATGTGGCAGCCACTCTTCAACAAGGTTTCTTAACTCTGCTTCTATTTGAGTGCTGTGTAATTTATTACCTGCTTCAGGGGTCAGTGTATTAAAGCTGTGTGTGAATTCATCATGCTGCAAAGGAATTCCTACCAGGCAGGTAGACATAGGATTTTTCACTGCTGCAGTAGATAGACATATGTTTTCTTGCTGGAGTGTTTGTGCCAGGGTCACCCAGATGATCTGGCGTGGCTGTGGGACGACCCAGGCTGCTGTCAGGCTGCTCAGTGCGAGCAGGATGACAGCAGGGTTAAGGCTCATCATGGATTTGAGTGAGGTAGGTTATTTCTAAAAAAAAAGGAAACAGACATTTTTTAAAACATATTCACAGTTAAAGTATGCAGGTCAGAGGCTAGAGGTTTCTTCTTGCTCTCTCCAGCGGCGTCTTCTCTTGGAAGCAACAGCCACTTGCTTCTCTTCTCTTCTTGCTGGTGCTGGATTCTTTGGAACAAAAGGTTTTACCCATTTCTGAGGAATCCATCGGGGGCCTGCAGGGGTGGATACACACGCGTAACCACACCCCCAGGTGACAAGTTCATAGGGGCCCTTGGTTTGCCAAGTTTCAGGGTCCCTGATTAAAACCGGTGGATGCTGTTACAATTTAAACTGATCACCACTGTTAAAATGCCGAGTTACAGGAGGATTCATGTTTTCAAATGAGCAGTTTAGGAAGTTAATGGTAAACAAAGCTTTACAGAGTTTCTGTTGTGAAGACATCCACACTGTCTCGCTACCTTGCCTGGCTAGGACTTGTTTGAGCGTCTGGTGTGTACGCTCGATTACAGCCTGACCTGTGGGGGAGTGGGGGATGCCAGTTTTATGTTCCACTCCCCACTGCTGGACAAATTCCAGGAACTCCTTGGATTTTTACGCTGGGCCATTATCAGTTTTAATTTCTTTAGGGATTCCCAATACAGAAAAGGCCTGTACTAAGTGTTGTTTAGCATGTACAGACTTTTCTCCTGCATGAGCAGAGGCATACACTGCTCCTGAGTATGTATCAATGCTCACATGTACATACTTGAGGCGACCAAAACTGGGGATGTGAGTGATATCTGTTTGCCACACCTCACAGCTCTTAAGGCCTTGGGGATTAACCCTGATGCCTAATGATGGCACTGCCTGGAGCTGACAATTGGGACAGGTAGCCACGATGGCTTTAGCCTGATCCCGTGTCAGCTGGAACTGACGCATCAGTCCTGGCACATTTTGATGGTATTGCTGGTGACTTATCTTTGCTTGTTGAAACACATCTGGGAGACATACCTTTTCAGCTGGGGCAGCAAGGGAATCCACCTTCCGGTTCCCCTCAGCGATTTCACCTGGCAACGGGGTATGCGACCTTATATGCATCACATAGAAGGGTTGTTCTCTATTCGAGACCAAGTAAATCAGTTTTGAAAGCAGTCTAAAGAGATGTTCGTTCTCAATGTCACTGAGAACTGCCTGCTCCGCTCTGGACACCACTCCTGCTACGTAGGCTGAGTCAGTAACTAAATTAATTGGTTCTGAAAATTTCTCAAAGACCCTCACGGCCGCAGCCAGTTCAGCTATCTGGGGTGACCCCTCTACAAACTCAACATCAGCTTCCCAAAGCCGAGTCTGTGGATTTCTCCAAGTCATCACCGACTTGTGGGATGTCCCAGATGCATCAGTGAACACTGTGAGAGCTTTGAGTGGCCTTCGGCTCCTTTTCTCACGAGGAATGAGGTGGAATTCCTCATGAAACATTTTGTGCGCTGGCGCATGAACTGAAATTTGCCCACTATAGCTATCCAGAGCTAACTGGAGGTTAGCATTGCTCTGCAGCAGATGCTCAAACATCTCTTTGGTCAGTCTCTCAGGCGAGTTTCTGCCTTCTCCCTAGAGCCTGACTGGGAGGTGAATACACATAAAGTCACAACCTGCCAGTTCCCGCAGCCTTACCCTGGCCTTTTGAATCAGCTGAGCCATCAGCTCTTGTGGCTTGGTGATAGTTTTGGGTCTTTGATGGGAGAGGAAAATCCATTCTATTATTAAGAGTGAATCTCTCTGCCCCTCGGCCCATTGGAATATTAACCCATGTAGGTGTGGTAATTTCCCCAGGACAATAAATTTGAAAGGTGGCTCTGGTTTGAAGCAATGTGCCTGTCTTTCTGTCAAGGCCTTGTGTGCCTTTTCAATTACAGTTTTTGCTTCTGGAGTCAGCTCCCTGGGAGACAGTAACCCTCTCTCCCCTTTCAGTAAATTGAGTAGGCGACTCAGGTCTTCATTCGTGAGACCTAGCCATGGTCTGACCCAGTTTAGTGACCCGCATAGAGAATGAAGATCTGCTAGAGTTTTAGGATTGCCAATAATTTCCAATTTTTGCGGAACAACAGTCCGTGCAGTAATTTCCAGGCCCAGGTATTTCCAAGGTGGCATCATTTGAACCTTGTCTTCCTGCAATTGGAATCCAGCAGAGGTTAAAACTTTAACCACTCGGTCAAGGGTGTCTTGCAGCATGT
The DNA here is from genome assembly GCF_049639895.1 of Pseudopodoces humilis. Lineage (NCBI taxonomy): Eukaryota > Metazoa > Chordata > Aves > Passeriformes > Paridae > Pseudopodoces > Pseudopodoces humilis. The sequence continues at coordinate 17,175,746 of NC_142211.1, forward strand.
TGTTATTGGGACAGCATATTAAAATATCATCCATATAATGCAAAATGATGGCATCTCTCTTTTCAGCACGCACTGAGGACAGCAATGACCCCACATACCACTGGCAGATGAAGGGGCTTGCTTTCATCCCCTGAGGTGGAACTGTCCAGTGGTACCGTTTCATTGGAGCTTCCCTGTTAATTGTAGGAATGGAAAAGGCAAACCTTGGTGCATCCTCTGGGTGCAGGGGAATTTGGAAAAAACAGTCTTTAATATCTAGCACTGCTAGTAGCCAATTTTGTGGTAACATAGTCGGGGATGGCATACCTGGTTGGAGAGACCCCATGTCCTGTATTTTTTTGTTTATTTCTCTTAAATCTTGAAGGAGGTGACATTTATCTTTCCCTGGCTTTTTTATTACAAACACCGGGGAATTCTAAGGGCTGGTTGTTTCTACTATGTGTCCCTTGGCCAATTCTTCTTCCACCAATTTTTCTAGCACCCCTAGTTTTTGTCTGCTGAGAGACCACTGGTTCACCCAAACTGGATTATTATCTAGCCAAGATAGCTTTTGGACAGGACGCTCTACAGTGGCCTCTATTAAAAATCCTGAGGTGTCTCAGGAATTGTTAATTTCACCCCCCACTGGGACATGGTGTCTCTTCCCCACAGGGGGCACTTGTAGTCAATAACAAAAGGTTGGACACTCGCTATCCTACCGTCCGGACCTTCAATCTGGACAATATCTTTAGCAATTTTTGCCAGTTTCATCCCTCCAACACCCTGTATTTTTCCTGCCACCGGTTGTAGTTCCCAATGTGAAGGCCACACCCTTTCAGGTATGATAGTCACATCTGCCCCAGTATCAATTAACCCTTCTGCATGGAGATGTTCTGATTTATGTGTCAGGTTACATCCCATAATGGGCTTGTCTTCACCCACTACTTCTGCCCAGTAGACTCCTGGTTCTTTGTCATCTACTGGGACTTCTGTTGGAACAGGGATCACCTGGGCTATTACCTGCCCTTTGTCTATATAGTAAGGTGGTTGGGGGCACCTAGCTAAGAGAATGAGGTGTGTTAGGTCTCCCTTAATTGTCATGGGAGCCACCTCAATCTCTATTGGTGTGTGCTGTGTCTCCAATAACAAAATACCTACTATCCAGTCCAGCCAGGTCTTGTGAATTATCCTGCAAGTCTACTCCCACGACTGTCCAACGATCAGATCTGAAACAAAAAGCTTTGGAAGTTACAAGTCTGAATCGCTTTTGCGGTTGCCAGACCTTATTAGGCAAACGTTTTTCACAATTATATTTCTGCAGTTTTTCACCCCCCTCCCCCCTCTTTATTAAAGGACAGAGATTTGTCTCCGCTTCATTTATGTCTGTGCGCCGAGCGGGCAAGTGCTGAGACCTAAGTTTTTTGGCAAGCTGGTAGCTGTGTGTTTCCGTTGTTTTAAAGGACAGTTTTTAGCAAAATGTCCCGGTTTTCTGCAGTGAAAACAAATTCGTTGTTGCTGGTCAGACGTCATCTGTTCACTCCTTGTCTCAGATGAAACTGCAGCAACAGGTCTTTGGGTGGTCCAAGGAGGTCTCTTTTCCTGCGAAAACATCTCTGCTTTCCTCGTACAGGCTTCTGCCATCTGTGCGAGTATCGGAGGTGGGTCCATTGGCAAACCTAGAATGACTCTACGGCAAGACTCATTAGCATTTCTCTGAGCAATTTCCTTGATTAATTCTGCCTGTACAACAGGGTCTTCTACCTGACGGGAGACTTGTTCTCTTAATCGGTCTAGGAATTGCAGGAATCCTTCTGAAGGCATTTGTTTTACATTAATATAACTACCCTTAGTCTCAGCTGTTGGTAGCTGGGTAAAAGCTTTTTCTGCAGTTGCACTGATTTTATCTATTACAGCTTTTGGCAAGGCCATAGTTTGGTCCTCAGGTTTTTCCCATACTCCTTCACCACATAGGTGCTCAGAAGTAATAGCATTATTTAATAAATCTACATTTTGGTGATTGGTTTTTAATAATTCCACCAGTATGTTTTTTAGAAATCGTTTCCATGTGTTTTCCCATAAATCAAATTCAGATGGTGTAAGCAAACACCTAAAAAGATCTTTAATATCTGTAGGAACTAAATCATTTGAGGTTAATGTTGTTTTAACAATGCTTTTAAATATTTCGCTATTACGGCCAAATTCTCTTTGAACTTTGCAAATTTCTTTTTTGTCTTGGTATGAGAACGGCTTGTAATGCCAGTTCTGTGGTCTTGTTCCAGTAAAAGTTACTGGAGCAGCAGTAGGGAAAAAGCTGAGTCCCAAATTCCAGGTTCTCCATTCCCAGGGTTTGTATTGAACCGGCAGGGGAGAGAGGCTTGTCCTGCCCGGGAACCGGCAAGGCTCGGATTTCCCCATCCCCCAGGGGCACCACGTGGCTCTACAGGGGGAGCAGGCTGAGGGGATCCACCCTCCCATCCCCCGGGGCGTCCCCCAGGGCCATGAGGGCATATTGCAGCAGCACAACCACACCTGCCTTTGGAATGCGGTGAGGCAACCTCACCTCCCTGCTCACTCCTGAGCCCACCCCCCGGACTGTGGGAACTGGGAGGGGCTCCACCCCTCACCCCCGGCCCAGCCCCCAGCCCCGCCCCTGGTTCCCGCCCCATTTCCAGCCCCCGCCCCGACTCCCGTAAGAAGCAGGCAGAGGGGAGGGGTTATGGGCGGAGAGAGGCTTGGGGGCGGGGACCTGTGGGAGGAAGGGGTTATGGGAGGGGTGTGGGGGGGGGAAGGAGAGCACATGGTCGGCGCCATTATTGCTCAGCACATGTTTTTGAGTAAGTTCAGCCGAGCCCTCCCCTCCTTGCTGGGAGGATTTTAAGCTACGCTTTTTGGGGTTTTCTGCGGGGAGGAAAGGGTATGGGAAGGAGTTTTCATCTGCCTGCACAAGGCAGACGGGGTCAGTACACTCCAGGGATTGTCTGAGCCCTGAGAGATAAGCATCTGGAACTCTCACAGAATATGCTTCAGACGCACCCTCTGACCTGGGAGCTGAGGGAATGGGGGGAGGGGAAGGAGCCAAAGGTTTTTCTAGCCTTTTCTTGTGTTTTTGTAGAATTGCTTTCCGAATTAAAAGGAACAGTGGGATGTATTTTCCAGCCGTGTTATCCCCCAATTCAACTTGCACAGTAAGTGCTTGTCCAACCTTTTCCCAGTCAGGCAGGGAATCAACATTCAAATCCGGAAAATGCAAAAAACCCACTTTATGAATTTCCTCAGCTTATTTTTTGAGAAATTGATATTTCCAGCCTTTAAAATATTCTTAATATGGGAATATTTGTTCTTTTGCTGTGTAGAAAAAGGAGAACCCATGGCCAATCTTAAGGCTTTACTACACAGACTGGTCTAACTTTTTTTACCACCAAGAAAAGCAGAAAAGATCCAAACTGCGGTCAGGGTTTAAAAACCACCGTGGAGCCTGGGATGCGCCGCCGGTACCCCCCCCACACACACCACGTGTAGCGCCACGTGGGCTCCCCCAGTCCCGATACCGGGGGGGGACTCGTCTGGCACCAGCACCACACCACCGTGCCTCACTAAGCCCCACGACAACCGCCGGATCTCCCGCTCCCCCCCGCGCACCCCCAGTACCTGTTTCCTGAATGACGCGCGGTGTTCGAAGAAAAAAAGTTCTCGGTCCGAGTTGACTCGTGTTCTCACCGAGCTACCAACCCAATCCTCGTCAGTAAAGACTGCGGGGTAGGTGATGTTCCCTAGGCTTGTTAAAACACCAGTGGGGTGTTTTCCAGCTGTCCCGAGGGGTTCTGAAGCCCCCACGATTTCGGGCGCCACCTGAAGTAATCCTCTCTTTGCCCCCCGAAGTAATCCCGGCTGGCTCTGTCGAGGGGGGGGGGGGGGGGGGTCAGGGAGAATCTTCACGACCAAGAAAAAGACCAAAAAGGGCTGCTTCTCCCTCCGGGGTAACGGAGGACGTTTATTCTGGCTGGCTTACAGGGGGGAGAAGAGGCCGGGTATCTCTTTCCCGGACTCTTTCAAACCTCGGGAGAGGGGCGGGGAGACATATAACACCAACCAATGGGATAACATTTCAGGGACAGGGAGGGGAAAAACACGTCACAGCTGCCTAGAGGGTTTACACAGAAACCAGGTAACTCCCAGAAATATGCACTACCACAATAGCAGAGATGATAGAGGCGTGTACCAAGAAGGCAGAAGTGTTTGGTGCGCAAGACGAGGCTGGGACTGACAAACCCAAGGACTGTAGCAACAGCAACACCAGCAATGAAAAAGCCGCAAATGTCATCAAAGCAGCTCCAGCATATCGTCTGCTTCCAGTGCAAAAGACCAGGACACTTTGCCAGAGAATGTCCTTAAAGCCAGCACCAAAAGAAATACCGAAAGGAAGCAGTAGCCAACCAACAAAACAACTGGAACTAGAGCGCACCCCTGCCCAGCGCAATGATATAAATGCAGCAGGCTCTAGAATGAGAAAAGCCTCTCTCTTAATTGATAAGGGGGAGGAAGGGGAGTGCAGGACTGAGAAAAAATAATTGTGGGGAACGCATGCCTAACAAAGTCTGGCAGCCTCACAAGCAGTCCAGACTCGTAACTACCAAAGCTTTTCTTTTCAGGTCTACTCGTTGGACAGTCATTGGAGTGGACCTGCTGGACAATTCACAAGACATGACAGGACTGGATAGTGAGTATTTTGTTATTGGGGACACAGTACACACACCTATGGAGATTGAGGTGGCTCCCATGACAATTAAGGGAGACCTAACACACCTCACTCTTGGCGCGTTGTCTTCAGCCACCCTTCTATTTGGCCAAGGGGCAAATCATTGCACAAGCCATCCCTGTTCCAACAGCTGGGAAATTAGGATAAAAAGGGAGGCTGCGCCCTCCAAAAATTTGAGAGACCCCAGGGGAATGCCCCATGGCCTCTCCCTTTATTTGAATAAAGTAAAAGGACTCCTCTGTCTCCTTTTTGGACATAAACCTCTGGTGTTTGTCGATTAATTTTCCTGACAGTCATATCCACCAGTTTACCAGTTTTTAAGCTGTCACCAAAATATAAAATACTACTAAATTAAAAAAAAAAAGAAATCCAAATAGCTCCGTGTGCATGAACCACCCCAAATGCATACCTTGAATCTGTGTAGATATTAATTCCTTTTTCTTTTGCCAGCTCTAAGGCCCTGATTAAAGCTACTATTTCAGCTTTCTGTGCAGAGGGGTTTATTGGTAATGGTCCAGACTCTGTTATGCCTCGGCTTGTGGTTACTGCATACCCAGCATGCCTCTTCCCGCTGACGACATAACTGCTTCCGTCAGTGAACCAGGTGTCAGCATTCTCAAGCAGGGTATCCTTCAGATCTGGGCAACTGGAGCAGTTGGCTTCAATGGCCTCCAGGCAATTGTGGATCACCGGTTCTCCCATGTTCCCACTGAGGAATGAAGCTGGGTTCACAATGTTAGTTACCACAATCTCAACATCATCCTGTTCTATCAGTATGGCCTGATATTTCAGGAATCTCTGTGGGGAGAAACAATGTCCCCCTTTTGCCTCCAGTACTGCAGATACTGTGTGGGACAGTAGCACAGGCATTTTCTGGCCTAGGGTGAACTTGCGTGCCTCTTGAATATTGACTGCCACTGCTGCGACAGCTCTGAGGCATCCTGGCCACCTTTTAGCTGCTGTATCCAGCTGTTTGGAGAGGTAGGCGACTGCTCTCTGGTACGGGCCTAGGTTCTGTGCTAGTATTCCCAAGGCAATCCCTTGTTTTTCGTGAGGAAACAAAAAGAAAGGTTTACTCATGTCTGGAAGTCCCAGGGCTGGAGCTGACATGAGAGTCTTCTTTAGCTCATTGAAGGCTTGTGTTGCTTCTTTTGTCCACTCAAGATTCTTGACCCCCTCTGTAATTAAAGCATACAAAGGTTTAACAAGCAATCCATAGTTATAAATCCACAGCCTGCACAACCCTGTCATACCTAGAAAGGTTCTTAGTTTTTTCACCATCTGGGGTTTCAGGGTTTGGCATATTGCTTCCTTATGGTCTTGCCCCAAAGTTCTTTGCCCAGCACTCACTTCATATCCCAGATAGATAACTGTTTGTTTTACCATTTGGGCTTTCTTTTGGGATACTCGATACCTTTGCAGGCCCAAAAAGTTTAGGAGGCTTACCGTCCAGTCCACACATGCCTCCTGAGTCTGGGTGGCTATTAGGAGATCATCTACGTACTGGAGTAGTTGTCCTTCTCCCAGTGGAGGCTCCCAAGATTCCAGATCTTTTGCAAGCTGATCCCCAAATATAGTAGGGGAATTCTTGTACCCTTGCAGCAACACTGTCCGTGTGAGCCGAGTTTTTTGCCCAGTCTTGGGGCTTTCCCATTCAAATGCAAAAATTTTCTGGCTGGCTTCATGGAGAGGGAGGCAAAAGAAAGCATCCTTTAAATGTTATACAGTAAACCAAGTTAATTCAGGTGTTAAATGGTTTAACAAAATATAAGGATTGGCAACTACCAGATATAGGTCTTCAGTTATCTTGTTAACGGCCCTTAGATCTTGTACTAACCTGTATGACCCATATGGCTTCTTCACTGGCAAAATAGGAGTGTTAAAATCAGATTGACACTCCTTCAATATCCCTATTTGCAAAAAGTTTTCAATTACTTGGCTAATCCCTTCCCTGTCCTCTTTTCTCAGGGGGTACTGCTTGACTCTCACTGTCTGTTTCTTCTCTTCTAACTTCATTTGCATGGGTGGTGCATTCTTTGCTCTCCCTGGTACATTAGAGGCCCATAACCCAGGGAATACTTGATCCATTATTTTTCTAAAATTTTCCTCTTCATTGCCCACTTCAATTTCTTTGGTTATTAGCATCAAACTTAGCAATTCCACATATTGTTGGTCTTTTACCTCCAAGCTTATTTCCCCATTTTGAAAATTTTTTTTTGCTTCCAACTGCTCCAACAAATCTCTGCCTAAAAGGACAGATGGAGTGTTCGACATGTATAAAAACTGATGAATTCCCCATTTTTTTCCCAACTTATACTTCAATGGTTTACAAAAGTAGGTTTTTCAGATTGGCCAGCTGCCCCCCTTATCATCACATAATCTTTTGTTAGAGGTATTAGAGCCTTATTCAACACTGAAAATGTTGCCTCTGTATCTATTAGAAATTCCACTTCTTTTTCTTTATTCCCTAGTTTGACTATAACCAGAGGGTCCCCTAGGGTAGGGCCCTGTTGCCCTGAAAACTCAGTTTTTCGATCTTGTTGACATAGTTTCTAAAAACTTTTCCAGGACAGTGACTGTAAACATAGATATGTATACATTCTTTCTGATACATGTATTTTGATGGACATCTCTCACGGCCAGTGCGGTTGGGAAGATGTTAACCTGACTATCCAATCCCTGGCCGTGGTCAGAAACTTATAAATACTAAGAAAAGAAAATAAAGGTCTCTTTCTTTCACCACACCTCAAGCTGCGTCTGTGTGACTCATTTCATGTCCAGCAGCAACAGGGCCCCCCACTCCCCTTCAATCCTCCTTTACATGAGTGACCGCCCCTTTTCCTTTTCAATCACCTTTTCTCTGCTCATCACCCTTTCTGAGTTCTGGGCACTGATTTTTCCAGTGTCCAAATTTCTTGCAAAATGCACTTTGATCCTTTCCCAGTCGGGGTGGCCTTGTTTTGGAGGACCTTGCCCACGTTTTTCTTTCTCCCCCCCCTCCCTCACTATTGCCACAAATTTTCTCATCCCCTGTTTGTATCCCTCTTCCCGATTGCTAAAGACCCTCCAGGCTTCATCCAACAGGGTTTCCAGATTTCGGCTGTCTGGGCCTTGGATCTTCTGGAGCTTCCGCCTGATGTCTCCTGTGGATTGTCCTAAAAACAAATTTATTAACTGTTGCGTCCCTTCACCCGATCCCAGGTCCAGGGTGGTATGTCTTTTCATTGCATCCCGCAGTTGATGTAGAAATTCAGAAGGTGTTTGAGAAGGGCCTTGTTTAATAGCGTATAAGGCTGACCTGTTGCAGTCCGCAACTTCGGGATCTCGTCCAGGGAAGCAGCAGGATTCTGGGGACCAGCATGAAACACCAACAAGATGGGCTCCCGGTTCATTAAACCATTTATTCAGCATGGGAACAAACCCAGGTCCAGAACAGAGAGCCCCTAACAGAGGCACAGCAGGGGTTTTTGAGGGACAGAACCCCCGAGGGTTTACACCTTTGAGGGTGGAGTTCAGGGTCAGGGACCAGTAGAAGCACACCAAGGGAGAACCCCCCAGGGACTCAAACCCAATCACAACACCTGGGCCGCCCTTCACAAGGAGTTTGAGGTGGGACAATGTAATTCTGTCTCCCCTGAGGCACACTGCCACATTGACCAATTTATAGTTCTAGGTATTGCTCTTTCCAGCCCTTTTACTATTAGTTCCTGGTATCTTTTCAACCATCCCAGTCCCCCCTGCTCATTGGGATTCCAACCAGGATCTTGAAGGGGAAATACATCTTTAACATCCTCTTGTGTTGTTCTACAATCATCCTCAGCTTGGTCTTTAGCTACTTTCAATATTAGTTGTTTCTCTGTTTCTGTTAGGGCATCGAGCAATAGCTGCAGGTCTGCCCAATCTGGCGAATGCTGCTCAACCATAAACCTCAGTTTCTTAGCAGCGCCTATTGGGTCACTCGGTAATTCTTAGCAATCTTTTCCCAAATCTCTAAATACATTGTTGAAAAGGGAACCTTGACTAATTTTGTTGTTCCCTCAGAGGTTATTGCCTCTCTCAGAGGCGCTTGTATGACCTTTCTGACTTGCTTTCAGGTCCTTGATGCTACAGGGCTTGGTGGGGGAAGCTTAGTAGTTTTGGAATCTGATGAGGAAGGTCCAGGTTCATCACACTCACTGTCACTGCTAGGTAATGGTGAGTACAGCCTCAATGACTCTCTTGGTTCAGGAGTTGGTGGTGATTCTGAGCTTACTTCCTCTTCCACCCTCCCTCTCTCTTGCTTTCTAGGGGGTGGCCTAAGTAAGTCTGCTGTTTCTCATTCCAAACCTCCGTTTGATATACTTTATCAGGGTGTGTGCATCTTTGGTTTATTGAGCATGCACTAGAACACCATTTAGGCTTCCCCCTGTTAACTTTATTGTCTTTCTCCAGAGCCAGTACCAAGGGATCAGATGGTGGTCTAATCCCACAATCTCTCTGCCACTCAGGGTGGCCATGGAGGGTAAAAAACATATCAGCATAAGTCACTTCTAACCACTTCTGTTCATGCTGGAGAAAAAGCATTAACTGCAATAATGTTTCATAGTCCAGTGTACCATTTACTGGCCACCTCATATTCCCATCAAGCCTATAGAGTGGCCACCATTGTGTACAAAACTTAACAAGCTCCCTCTTGGTTTCTGTACCACCATATCCCACCAGTTCTTTCCAATGTGTTAAAATACATCTCAACAGACTGCTCTTAGGAATGTTATAAATAAAATCAATCAAATTTTATCAATAATAATTTTTATTAATAAATTAAAAAAAATAAATAAGTTTTTTTCTGGACAGTCACAACTAAAGGCAAACGCCAAGCCCGAGGTCGGCACTGGGTGAACCCTGAACCAGTCTCTGCCACACTGATTCCCCCAAGTTCACCAACTGTCTGTTGGGGTGCTGGGTTTTTATACACTTTTTTCAGCCTGAGGCCATGCAGTCTCAGTTTTTCCTCTGTGATGTGTTGTTACATATTCAGAATTTAGATGTTGAACTGCTGATGAGGTTTTCTGGAGAGAGGATTAGGTCTGAGTGGATTTTTGGGAAGCAGTCCTTGAAATGTAGAATTTTTCTGAGATTTTCCCAGAAAGGGATGGAGTCTGAGTGGTTTCTGGTTTTATTTTCTCTCGGGAGACCAACGACATTAAGATGAACTGTCAACGGAATCGGTATCACGTGCTGATCACTGAATCATTAGTGGCTCATCTCCTCTGAGTGGATCTGTCTCTCTCCTGGCACCTCCTTCGTCTTTTTGCAAACAGTCCTGAGCTCTCTGTCGTCCTTGTGGCAGTCCTTCGGTTGCTCAAGTTTTTTTGCATTGTGCTCGAGTTAGCTTTTGTGCATTATACACGCAAATTATATCAGAAAATATATATTACAGGAATTTCTTTACTCTTATTTGCTCCCATGCTAAAAATTCTTTTTCTCCTAACGTTTCTTTAATTTGTCCCAACTTCAAAGCTTCACTGGGTAATATTCGGGTACCCAATTATACGGGCAACAACCACAACTTTTCCTTAAACAAAAATTCTTTGACACCGGGTCTCCAGCGCCCCTAATTCCTGGACATACAAACTTAGTCAAAAAGGTAGCAGTCTACAATTATAACTTTTGTCACTTGATGGCAGTGTTTACAACACCACAAACCACTGGGACAAAGGGAATTTTTTTTTTATTAGGGATAAAGGGTCTCACAGAACCAAACATATGCCCCAATCGCTTCGTCCTTCTCTAGCCACTCGTCACCCGGAGCAGAAGATTGGGACTCCACTCTTGCCCCATGCTAATAGCACATCTCAAACACACTTGCTCTCCTTTCATGACACACACACACAATAACTAAACAAGTTATATCTCAAGCTATACAAATTGCTGGCTCCACCACTCGAGCCTCTCCTGGCTCTGAACCTCTCCTGGCTCGGGGCGAATAGCTCACTGGCTGCTGCAAATCACCCTGCTGAGCCTTTCTCACCTGGTTACACAAACCACCGGCTGCTACTGCGCAGCCAAAACACAAATCCTGTGGCTGCCAGCCCCGCCGCTTGAGCCCCTGACTCAGGCCAGAGTTTTCTGGCTAACTCAAATATAGGTTTTCTTCTCTCTCCAGCCTGGGGCCAGGAGGGATCTTGACCAGAGCTGCTGTCTGGGTTTAGATCAGGATTTGTACATGCCAATTCCCTCTGAGCACAAGTCTACTGACCGAGTAACGAAGTCGAAGGGGGGACTCATCTGGGTTATATTTCAAAGTTTATTCTTGCAAAGGGAACGCCAGGAAGAGACAAAGGATTTGGGGGTCTGGGCTGCTTCTTTTAACAGGACTTCTTCAGAGGGTGGGAGTTTCAGAAAGAACCAATTATTCTTCACAGCTAGCAAACTTACAAACTTTCTACAAATCAGGGTTAAACAAAATAAGATAAGAAATAACAGACATAGACTCCTACGAATGCTAGACAGTCGGGAGTAAACCTACAAAGGTATAGGAGGGAACTCACAGGGGGGACTTGGGAACGCGGGGGGAGAGAGGGGGGCGAGGGCAGTTGCCCGACCTTGTTTAGATGGGACAAAGGAAATGGAAATATCCCGGGGACCAACAGCAGTCACACTTCACTATACTTGGGAAACTGAAAGTCTGATTCTCTCCTGCATGTTCCCGGGTCAGGGCTGGCGAAACGCGGAGTGGCCCCAGCTGCTGGAAATGACAGCAGCACTCTCTCTCCGCCCCCTCAGGCTGCCCGCTGCCTCCGCGCGGCGGTGAAGAATGGGGCGGGGGTTGGCACGGCCCCGGCAAGGACGGTAAACCCGGCCCCTGGAAGGGAGCGGGGGGGGGGGAGGGAGGGGAGAGGGAAAAAGCCGCGGCCTGGGGGCGGAATGAAACGTCCCAAGCCAACAGCTACAAAAATAAACAAAAGTCCCTGACACTAGTAACATACTAACAACCCTTATCACAACAAGCCCCCTCCTGGCTCGACACACGGATGGACTGCTGACGGCCACCTGAGCCTTCTCAGATCAGGACACTGATTACTCTGCTGTCTCTGCCACTCCCCACTTAGAGCATAAATTCCCGTTTACAACTCTCAACGGGACCTCTCTCATCCCAAAACCTGTGGCTGATACCCCAAACTGTGACCCACCGAGCCGCTTCTCAGCCACAAACCAACCAAAATGGGAGCCACCACTGCTCCCAAAACACAACAAACCGGCAATCCATCCAGCTGTCACCACCGCTCCACCTCAAGCACTAGCTGCCAACTCTCGGTGCCGCTACACAGACCACCGGCAGCTTACGCTGCTCCCATTGCTCTCAACTTAGAGCACAGACTCCTAAAACAAATTTTCCGTGGAAACTTACAAACAAAACCACAAAGGCATTCATTGCACGTAAGACGTCTCTTATGACTTGCCAACCGCCTTTTAACCCTGCATATGCTTGTCTCGGTTCTAGAAGACAGGTGTCTGCTAGGGAGGGCAGGAGCCTCCCTTGGAATGAAAGAATGTAGACCCACTCCCTCCGAATTATTATAATTCTGAAATCAAGGGGCTTTCAGGCAGAGATCTGGGGATAGGAATAACAGTTCTTTACTAGTAGAACCAGGCAAACAAACAACAATAACTACAGCATTAGGAAAAAAACAGAACCAGGGGCCCCATGACAGCCTTCTAGGCTGAGACGGGATGGAGGAGAGGCTTTGTTTCACAAACCCCCTCGGGCAGTCAGTCCCGGTGCTCCTGCAGGCCTCTGAGGAACAGTCGGCTGGAACAGCAGGGATGAGCAGAGATCCTGGGCCGGTGGCTGAGGTGTATCAGCAGCTCCACAGCGGTGCCTGGCACTGCCACACGTCCCGGCAGGACAGGGTGTGTGAGGCCACCAACAAAGAGGGAAGAAGGAGAAGAAGCAGCAGCTCCATCTGGGTGATGGCAAAATTCCCTTCTCTCCACCGCAACAGCTCCACGCCCAAAAATGTCTTTCTCCGAAGCTGAAGAAAAGCCCGCTAAACTATCCCCACCCTCCTTTTTCCTGCCCCCCTTCCCCCTCTGGGCCCGTCCAAACTGTTTGTCTTTTCTCAAGCACCCACTAAGTACCCACAGTTAAGTTGTCCCCGCAACTAATGGGTAAAAATTCCACAGGCAAGCCAGAACTACAAAAAAAAGACACCTAACCCCCAACAATGCCTTACACCACTTCAGAGATACCTGTTTCTATTTTAAACATACCTTTTGTCTGTAGTCCTGGCAGTTCCTGGTCTTTCTCTGGGGTGTCAGTGAGAACACAGGAGCCCCCCTCTCCTAGAAAATTTGGGGTGGGCACCCGAGGGGATCCTGGACCCCCACTAGCCCCTTGGCCACAGAGAGCAGAGTCCTGCCGCAGTCACCAAAATGATTTACCAAAATATGGATATGATCTAGTATCAATATCCAACTGAGACGGACAAAGACTTTTTAACCGTTTTGGGGAGACAGAGTGGTATGTTTATTAACAGCTCTGGGCCAGTGCTGGGTCTCCCCTTAATACACACAGTCCCGAATGCAGGTGAATACAGGCTTTTTGTTTACAGAAATATTGAATACAAATGCATATTCATAACCCAGTTGCCACTCATTCTCCGCTTCTTATGCTAATTAGGAAAAAAGCAATTAAGCATGCATAGTTTGTTCCTTGAAATGGGTTGGTGGTCCTTTTATGAATAGGGGTCACAAAAGGGAGGAAGGGATATGGCTCTTCCTCATCCTGACCTTTCTGCCTTTTCAATGCAGAGTGACAAATTAACCCTTGGCTGGGCTCCTAGTTTCATGTCTTCAATGGGTTTCTGATTTGCAGTTGTCTTATTTTTTAGAAGTTCCTTACCAGATTCTTTGTTTCTCATTATAAGCCCAGCTGAACAAGAATAAAGTTGACAGACAATTAGTTATTAGCCAATGATTAACCTCTGAATTTAGGAAAGCCTTTCTATCTACCTTTAATTTTAACAAGGCCCATCTATTTATTTTAATTAGATTTAACAAGGCTTATTTTTAATTAAGGCCTCAGCTTCTCTAAAATCTTAAATTCTTCTAAGTTTATGTCTCAGACTTGTTTGCTTGTGATAGCTTGTTCCACTGATGATGCTGAGCTCCACTTGTACTTAATGACTGCTCAATACGAGCTTGCAGTTTTTGCACAAGTTTTTTTATTTGGTGTTGCCACTCTGATAGATCTTTTTTTGATGCATCATTACAATTTATTGGTTCTTCTCCTGTCGGTGGTCGCCCGTCTTCTGAATGCATCGACAGGTCATCATCTGGATGGAGAAGAAGGTCTTGCAGTTTTCCACACTGTTAGGGGTTAGGTGTCCTTTTTTTTTAGTTCTGGCTTGCCTGTGGAATTTTTACCCATTAGTTGCGGAGACAACCTAACTGTGGGTACTTGGTGGGTGCTTGAGAAAAGACAAACAGTTTGGCGGGGCCCAAAGGGGGGGAAGGGGGGCAGGAAAAAAAGAGGGTGGGGACAGTTTAGCGGGCTTTCTTCAGCTTCTGAGAAGGACACATTGG